>NC_059552.1:8499848-8802878 GCF_905220415.1 Colias croceus | reverse complement strand
AAAAAATCTATTTTATACAGGATTTAATAATGTTTTCAGTACGACCTTGGAGCAGCTCTCGTTGCTGACGACCAACTGTTCGGAGTGCTGGTTCGTGCCGGTAACGAAGAAAATGATGGAGGTAATCTAATGATTATTACCTATAATTTTTATTTTGTCGTAAAAGTTTATTGTCTTCTAGCTTAAATTATTGGCACAATAAAATTAATTATTAAACATTCCCTAATCCCTGACCATCAAATATTGTTTATTTACAACTAGCTTTCCACCCGCGGCTTCGCCCGCGCAGTCAAAGAAAAACCCGCATAGTTCCCGTTCCCGTGGGATTTCCGGGATAAAACCTATCCTATGTCCTTTCTTGGGTATCAAAATATCTCTATACCAAATTTCATGCAAATTGGTTCAGTAGTTAAGGCGTGATTGAGTAACAGACAGACAGACAGATAGAGTTACTTTCGCATTTATAATATTAGTATGGATAAAAATCTATTTCATCAAGTTATAACGTAATTTTCTGTCTTAACTTATTGGAATAATTATTGTGAAAAGTATAATAATCCTCTTTGTTTACACATCTATTAAACCAGGTAATTTATAAACGCTAACTCAGGCCCCGGAACCACAGACACAATAGAAAATCTATTGTGTCTTGGACCGATCGGGCCGCTTGGGGCTCAATGGGTTAATAATAATTAATCTTTTTTTTAACTTATATTTCCAGCTTTCCTCAAGATCGCATCATACGTAGACTGGATTGTATCAGTGACCACCCCCGCAGAGAGCTTTGACCAAAATGAGATCCAGGTGGCTGAGCCAGTGGAAATTACTGAAGAAATTCAAGTAGCTGACCCCGTTCAAGTAGCTGAAGGTATCCAGATGGCTGACGCTGCCGAGGTGGCTGATGCTGTCCAGGTGGCTGATACTGTCCAGGTGGCTGATGCTGTCCAGGTGGCTGACGCTGTCCAGGTAAATGATATGAAATGGAAGAAAAATTATTACTGTAAAAGAAAGAAAAAATCAAGGGCACACAATATATAAATTTTGTAAAAAGTGGTATTATTTCTAGGTAGTGGAATTAACTAAGACCATAGTATAAATTAAACTATGCTAAGACTTATAATAAAAGAAAATCAAATAAAAAACAAAATACTAGACAATGTCTATATCATGGTCTATATTGAGATTTTTTAAGCGAAAGACGCAAGTTCGTAACTCGCCTCGTGATAAATTTTTTTTTCTTTAAAAGTTCCTCATTTAAAAAGCATTTGAATGTTACAGCACTAAATATCAAATTTCTACAGTTATAGACTTATAGTAAAAAAAATGAACTCTTTATAATGAATTAAGAAAGACGTTTTATAAAATTTACCATTTATAAGGCATTAAGAAAGACAAATTACATTGTTTTTTGTAAGATTTTTATTTTATGTGTACAAAAAGAGTTTTTAATAAAGTTTAATGAAGCTTAAAAAAAGAGGTACATTGAAAATAAGCACAAAGATGTACATAATATTTTTGTATGTAAAATATAATATTATTACACAGGTCGCCGACCCGATGGAAGTCTTCATCATGCCTGAACCAGTGCAAGTTGCTGATATAGTTTTCTACTAATTGTATGATTTTTAATAAAGTATTTGGTGTAATCTGTGTTTTATTTAATTAATTAAGAAAAGCTGGAGTATATAGTTTCCGTGGGATTTCCGGTATAAAACCTATCCTATGTCCTTTCTCGGGTATCAAAGTATCTCTATACAACATTTCATGCAAATTGGTTCAGTAGTTAAGGCGTGATTGAGTAACAGACAGACAGACAGACAGAGTTACTTTCGCATTTATAATATTATATAGTACTAGCTTCCGCCCGCGACTCCGTCCGCGCGGATGTCGGTCTTCGCGTGGATGGTTATTTCTCCATTTTGAGTACCTCTGTCAATAACATCTTATAAATATCTATTGGACCCAATTCCCAAATACGGCTAGGCCTATAATAATACGCAACGTGTGTTCGCGGTTCTACGGAACAACGTCTATGGATAAAACTGAAAAATTAAGATTAATTTTTTTACTACGTATTTTTCCAGGATAAAAAGTATCCTATTTTACGCCCAGAATAATAAGGTATAATTATACCAAGTTTCATCGAAATCGAACCGCTAGTTTTCACGTGATGCCTTCACATACAGACAGACAGACAGACAGACAGACAGACAGACAGACAGACAGACAAAAATTTTTTTAATCACTTATTTGGGTTTGGTATCGATCTAGCAACACCCTCTGCTATTTATTTTTTCAATATTTTCAATGTACAGAATTGACCCTTCTACAGATTTATTATATGTATAGATATAGTATGGACTAGCTTTCCGCCCGCGGCTTCGCCCGCGTTTTCAAAGAAAAACCCGTTCCCGTAGGATTTCCGGGATAACCGGGATACCTATCCTATGTCCTTTCTCGGGTATCAAAATATCTCTATACTAAATTTCATGCAAATTGGTTCAGTAGTTAAGGCGTGATTGAGTAACAGACAGACAGACAGACAGACAGAGTTACTTTCGCATTTATAATATTAGTATGGATGTCAGTGGAGATTATTGTATTTCAATGATCCTTGATTACTCCTTGATTACACTTTTTTTGTTTATTGTACTTAGCAGATTTCGGCGATAGAAAAATACAATAATAGGAATCCTATCCTAATATTATAAATGCAAAAGTTTCTGAGGATCGATGTATGTGTATGTAAAAACATCACACACAACACAAGAGTAAAAACTCTTTCACGAAAATACTACTGAATCGATTACAACGAAAATTTGGGAATTATGCGGATTTTTCTTTGAGGCCGCCGGCGGAAAGCTAGGTAGTACGTAGTACCTCTATTTTTAGAGAAGAACAAATTTTTTTCGAAACATCGTAGGTATATAATAATGTCGAGTTTCATACGACGCGGACAGTAAGTTTTAGATTAGGAATTTTTCAACTTAAAAGGAAAGTTTAACATGTTGTAACAACGGAACTAGTTTCTATATAATTTGTGCTTGCGCAGTTTTTGTTGACATTTTTATGTGTAACACGGATGTATTAAATTTAGTTAACAGCCAGTAAGAACGAATATTGACAGAGTAAAAAAATACTCAATTTATAAATTATACGAACGATGAACGAAGAACGAAGCTGGCGAAGTACCGTACGCTTCTCGCGACACTTTTTTCCACGTACCACCACCCTGTGGAACTGTGTGAACCTGTCTACCTCCATCAGTATTCGCGCACATGTATGACATGGATTTATTTAAAAAGAGAGCCTATACCCACCTTCGACAGTCGGTAACAGCCTCACAAAGGTAGTCTGTTACCCGCTCTATTATTAAAAATAATAATAATACGAGTTCAATAGTCTTAACCGAATATAGTATAAGTACACTTTTACTTCTTTAAGACTTTCTCTATATTATATCATCTTAAATACACAAAACTGTAATATACAAAAACTGCTACTCAATTGAAGTGTAAATCTATTAAAAAAATTTTTTTAAATAAATACGTTCATACGACTCACCCGGTTTCAATAGATCGTATGATATAAAGTAGAAAAGAACAGTTAGAGAAATTATACTTAAAATAAAATCCCGTCAAAGGAAACTCCCATGGGAATGAGATGTTTTACAGCGATAAAAAGTAGCCTGTAAGCTCTCTTGGCACACAAGCACACCTTATTATAATCGTAGTCATCATGCAAAAAAGACAAACAAACAAACACACTTTTATAATATTAGCAAGGAAGTAAGGACACAAGTATTTTAATTAATAGGTAACTCACGTGCGTCGTGTGGCAATGTGTTGCAACAATTCCTAAAACATTAAAACCTGTAAGTCTAGGCAAAACCTGATAATTGCATAAGTCGATTGAGATCATTGTGTGAATGTACTCACCTTGACTCGAAAGTAAGACATCGCATCATAAAGATAATAATTCAATGTAAGATCAGAGAACTGATATTTTTTACTGTAGTTAATTATTAATATTTGTATTTTTTTGTGTAACACTGTGACATTTTTCGTGCGTGCCAGCAATTTTGTAATGAACAAGGTGTTCTATATTCAAATTGAATTTCGATAAACCAATTTTGCTTATAGCGAATTAAAAAAAACAAAACTTAAATTACATAAAAAAATTATAATACTGAATATTTTTTTCTGTATTAGAAAAATGTTTTTGAAAATCGTTCAAACATTTTTTTACATGAAAGTGTAGTTAGCTAAAATTAGAATCTAATAATTAGTTTACTATATTTTATTGGTAGGTAGTTATAGTAAATAAAAAAGTCTAACATAGGTATTGCAATTGGCATATACCTATGTAAATAAAATAAAAAATATGCATATTAATTAAATTTATAACACCGAATCTTCAATGAATTTGGTTGGTCATTTGCTAGTGAGAGTGAAACGAAAGTAGGTGACGGAGACCTTGAAGCTTGAACACAGATTATATAAGCGGTGTTGTAACCAAATACAGATTAAATATATGAAGATTTGTACAATCTGTATATGGAGTGTCGCTGGCAGCTTTTAAATGACGCGAAAAAAAAATTGCTTTAATGTCATTAAAAAATAATAAATATCAAGAAGCTTATATCTAATACACTGGAGATTTCGGTATGAACATTGACGTGTAACAAGAAAATATTGCCCAGTTCATGTTTTTTATCACTTTCACACCTAACTTGGTATTGCCACTGTTAATACGAAGTTTTCCCAAGGCTACTATGTATGCTGTAATATTCTGTGCAAAAGGTTAGTTTTTGTACATGAGTTTGTTGATAAATTGCCAAAAACGTCATTCAGAAGCATTGTTGGATGAAACAATTATTATTTATGCTAAATAAAATAAGTATCTGAACCAATTATTAAAAAGCGATACTCCCTGATTATGGGTAGTCACCATAATAAAATTGTAGCAACTCTCACTTTGTCAATATGGCATGTGTGTCAAAAAAATTGCGTCGCTTCGAATATTTAAGTTAATATTGTTGCTTATTTAATGAATATTTTCCGAATATAAAGAATGCATTGTATTGTGCAAAATTGCAGAAGTGTTTGGACACCAAATTCTGGCATAGAATTTCACAGGCAAGTGTATATTTACGTTATTTACAATATTCCTCAATACTCCTGCATTTACCTGTCTATAATCATTTCAATGGCAAAAATTGTAAAATTTTGCATCATTTTAGAAAGCATTCATGTTAAATTTGTTATTTTCCTAATACTTTATCATTTTTCAACAAGTTTTCAATAAACAAAATTAACAAGTAAGGTAACCATGATGACGAGTTTTTATGGATAGTGAAGAGAATATATTGTAATAACAATATTATGATGAAATTTAGAACACCATTTTCAAGATTTTTACTAGTAATGAAACAACACTCGACATCGGTATTGCACTCACATGTAGTTATAAGATTGTTCGTTTTTACATTGAAATTTATACTTTTTTAACTTACCTCATATTTTTTGTTTTAGGTATTTCAGCTTTCCAAAAAGTAAAATAAAAAGAAATATATGTGCCCATCAAGGTTACTGAGGATTACGACCCAGAAAAAAATACCTTTTGAAAAATAAACTTTGTAAAGTTAGCTGAAATTTGTGCAAGGCTGCTATAAACAGTTTTTCTTTGATGATTCTGGCTTGAAATTGACCCGTCGAAGCAACGCGTTTAAAAAGAAGATCTGAGTAGCTAACAATTTGGTAAACAGCATCTGATGCAAAACACAACTTTCCTCTATTTACAAAGGATGTTAATGCTATATATCGGTTCATATCCAAGCTTTGTAGCCAAAAGTTATTTATAACTATCATTCTATACCAATTAAAATTGTATGTACCTACCTATAAAGTATGACCATAATATTATAATATAAATACTGTTAAAAATATATGTCGTTATTATTTATAGACCATGATTTTTAGTTTTTTCTATTTTGAAAATCCTGAATTTACAAACCAGCGTGGTCACTCGACAGAAAGAGACAAAAAACATGACTGACGTCATTGAATGTCATAGTTTCTTGTTTCAAGTTAATGGTCATAGTGCAATCTCCAGTGTATTAGAGGCACAGAACAGTAAGAACATAATAGAAGTGCGATGTGGGCGTGGCCCACGTGTCACTAGTAAGGTAAGATCACCTAACTCGCTCTCAGTTGTGCGCAGAAAAATATTCGAGTCGGTTGTCAACTGTCAAACCTTATTTCCATATTTATTCATTATTTAGAGCGTGTTGTTCGGTATTAGAGTGGAAAAATGATAGCAGACGAAATAATATCAGCAATCGAGACATTTCATACCATCGGTAAGTCTTATTTTAATTTATTTTAAATATATTTTATGTAACAACTTCGCTTGTCGTAATTTGTCAAAAATTTATAAAAATATTAAGTCAAAATGAACCTTAATACATAAGAAATAAGTACTAATATAGATTGAACAGCAAACAAGACTTTCTGGAATATTATTGCAATAAACAAACGAATGTCGGATTAGTGATGCATGTGGCGCATATCGACAGTATCGATACTTTAGAAAAGACAAACATTATAAATATTAAATTTTATTCTATTTTTCCTTAGCTTTCATTTGTCCTATTTATTTATAGATTTTCGAAAGAGCCTAATTTAAAAGAGAAATGGATAATAAATGCAACGTGACGAGTTAACTGGATGCCGAACAGCAATGAGCAGTCTAACAAAGGCCACCGATACATCAAACCTACGGCAGTTCCAAGATTTAAAATAATGCATATTTTCTGTTTGTTTTGTAAATATAGATTTATACTATTCTATTCCGTTTTTTATTTAAATATAATAATATGAAAAGACGTACTTAGTAGTAATAAACATACTTCAAAATGTGACACATTATCCTATACTCATATAATAGAAAGAAAAAAAAAATGCACAAAAATATATTTATTTGTGAATTATCGATAACAAGGCTGACATCCCTTAGAGCATAGCATCAGGTTAATGTCAAGTTAATGTCATTAATTTAGAGTGACACAAATTTCAACCATATCTTTATGTGTTGAGGTTCAAAGTTATATGTATTGAAAACCAACGCCCTCTGTTGTGGAATAGCTGAATGTTTTCGAATTTGGAATTTCTGAGCAAAGAGAAACAAAACAGCTAATATACCTAGGGATGTTATACTAAAATAAACCGTAACTTGGTTCGTTAGGGTACATATTGAAATGCTGAATTTATAACCTTAGTCAGTTTTTACTCAAATTAAGCTGTCCAATCAAAGGCATAGTTTACTTGTAGTGTACTGTATAACTATCGGTTTAAATGTGTGGGTTTGGCGACACTGGTTTTCATACTAATTATGACATTATAGCACTTCTATTATGTTCTTACTGTTCTGTGATTAGAGGATATAAGCTTCTTGATAAATAAGTATATATAATAATGAAAATATGAAAAAATCTGTGGTAAAAACATTGAGATAATATTAATTATGGAGCAGACACCACGAACAAAATCTGTGCGCCAAGCGCGGCGGCGCGGGGCGCGCGAATGACGGCTAGACAGTCATAGATTATGCGATGTCACTGACTCACCGCTATAGAGGCGACACTTTGTTTCATTCTGTCTATTTTATTGGGTGCCACTCCTTACATGCACGTTGACTTGAAATTTTCTTTGTACTTACTTAATATTTATTTTAGGTATAAACTGACTTTAGGGGCCATCCATAAAGTACGTCACACGTAAAGAGGGGGGGAGGGGGTCGACAAAGTGTGACATAGTGTGACAAGGGGTGGGAGGGGTCCTAAGTTTCGTGACATCACATTTCAAAATCTAGAGGTACTAATCGCGTAATTTGAAATATAAATTAAACTAAAAAATATGTCCAACTCTATCTTTAGGGCAATACGGTTTAAATTGTTTTGTTGACAATTTATATTTATTTATTAGTTTATTTTTTTGTTATTGTTTCAAATATTTGATATTATGTTGATTTCATAAAAAAGTACTTAATTTAAATGGAAATAAAACTATTTTGAAACTGCTGTTTTAATTTAATAATTTTTCGATGTTAAATTGCAAAACATATTGTGACGTCACACTAGGGAGGGGGGGGGTCTTAGAAATGTGACCACCTGTGACAAGGACGGGGGGGTGCTCAAAAACTCATGAAATTTGTGTGACGTACTTTATGGATGGCCCCTTACTACGCGGGGCTAACAATATCTGGCATATAATATAGGATGATGTAAATAGTGACGTCATATGGAATAATTTAATTTTTTTCGTGTTTTAGGTTCAGTCAGGGCTATGGGAAGTTTTATTCCTTACAAATTGAGCCTTTTTTAGAAAAAAAATAATTTTTCCCTTTCTTCACGGCCCAGACATGGAAACCTTGAATAGAAAATATATTAATTACTTATCTCTGAACTAGCGGTCCGCACATATTTCGCAATAAAAAGTAGCCTATGTTCTTTCTCAGGGTCTTAAGATTGTCTGTGCCAAAGGAGAATGCCCATGAAAGTATGGACCACAGTACAGTGTTGCGTCAATGCCAGAGTGGTTTTGGAGGGTTCTTCGATATTCAAAAGATTTTTACCAATTGATTTTTTTGTGATCAAAACAGGGGTTTTCAAGATATTGAGAAAAATGTGAATTAACCTCAAAACTTAAATAAACCCGATTTAGTTAGGTTTATGTGTGATTTAGGTAGTATTTTATCGTCTGAAGGTTATTTTTCGTTTAACATATTTAATCTATGCGTAGAGCTTATGCTTTCAGACAAAGTCTATCTGTTCATCGGCTAGTGTAGGTAGGCACCAGAAATCTTCCGGGACGGATTTCAAGAAAACCTAAATATATACTTAAAAAATGCCAATTGAGTTTTTATTCGGTTTACATGTTGTTGTTGTTGTTGTTGTTTGAATCATTTTTTCACTACATATTCGAAGAAAGAAACAAATAAGAAATAACTGGTTACCTACCAAGCTATGTCATTATAATATTTTTTTTATATATATGTACATATTTATATTATTTTACTTCACTATCTTTGTTAAAACAACCTACAGTGTATAAAAAATACCATAAAGAGTGATTTTATGTTAATTGATTTTTTTTGTAATTCAATGAAAACAATAATCGATATTAATACATTTAGCTATTTACCATAGTAAATGTAATAAGTTACCGCTTGGTTACCGTGGTAACCGGTAATGGACACTAAATCTATAATAACGGATCTAAACAATTACATGTCTTATTAGATTTTACAAAACATTCCCTGTTCAAAATATATTTTCCGATGGTAAGAAGGCCTCTAAATTGCCGAGATTTTTTTAAATAGTATTGTTGTCTTGATGCATGAGAAAAACCAGTACCAAAAATGGGCATTCTCCTTTCATCAAAATCGGTCCAGTAGTTTATGAGCCTATTAATTACAATCAAACAAACAAACAAAGTTTTCCTCTTTATAATATTAGTGCAGATAAATAAATAATAATTCAATTATACGTTCAAGTCAGTAGCTTATACAATATCAATTAAAAACTTGATTAAAATCTTTTAACAAAAAAAAATTGGTGATTGAGTAATTGATTTTCATATTTCATGATTTCACCTTTTTTCAATTAACAACCAGTCTATGCTTTTCTAAATATGTAAAATTATTATTTTATACTACAAAAATATACGCCAGCAAATATTACTAACAACACTTATTTCATGCCCAATGTCATATCTTAAATTTTTAATCTATGACAAAATGTCGCCCGCCAAAAATTTTGCTCTAACTAAGTTTTAAAAATTATTATCTAGTTACTTACTGATGAAAAGTTATTCCTTTGCACTTTTCCGTATTCTTTGTATTATTTGTGCAATATCGTAACACACACGTAGGCATATTTGATGCGTTTCACTTTAAAACAAATAAAAAATGAGCGTGACGTTCGCGCCAATGAGCGAGCAAGCGACTGAGTGCAGTTACGCCACATGACGTATGTTGAGTGGAACATAAGTGATGTAGGCGGTATCGTCTCCATATTAATATTATCTCAATGGGTAAAAAAATATTTTTAAAGTTCGATCGTCCTGGCTACGTTGAAATTGAAATTTGAAACATAATAAAAAAAAAAAAAAATTTCCCATGCAAAAAATTATGTCAACATAGTTTACACAATTTTTTAATAAATAATCGAAGTTATTCTCTTTATATAGTAATTTTTATAGATAGGAATGTATACAAATAAACTGTCTGTTTGGAACGGAGTCAATCCGAAAGTTGCATAAATGGGAATAATTTTCTTGCTCCCTTGAGTAACGCGTGAGAAAAAGTTGATATGAAATATGAACAAATAAGGACTTTTCTAGAACATATTTGTGTTTAACCTTATGACATGCCAAGTTTGTATTGAGGTCAAAAATAAGTAGGTTTTTATTTACCTAAAAATAAGAAATATAGGATTAAACGTCTACAGATATACAATATTTAATTTTACATGCACAGGGAAATTAAGAAACTCTAAGACTTCACGGGTATTTTCAGATTTTACCGAAATTTTACCGATCACTAATTTTGTATTTATAATAATTAGGTATTATGTGATTAATCCCTAAATATATCGATATTAATTGATCCAACTCTCGTCTTTATGATTTATAATTACTTTATATTTTATCTTCATTACTTCTTAACATCAAATAACTCTCTCAGTAATACATAATCTCAATATTTAATTACCAAATGTGTATCAAAGACAATCGTGAGAATAAATGACTATGAGAACGAAGGTGAGAATCGATAATTATTGGGATCTGGGACATGTCAGTTGCGCTATACGCGGATGTGGCACGGGTTTGACATGGTTCACGGTTCGGTCGCGCTATACGTGCAAATGGTTTTCTTGTATTTTCTTGTATATTGTGCACTAGCTGTGCCCCGCGGTTTCACCCGCATTGCTCAGCTCCTGTTGTTCTTAGGGTGATGATATATAGCCTATAGCCTTCCTAGATAAATGGGATATCTAACATCGAAAGAATTTTTCAAATCGGACAAGTAGTTCCTTAGATTAGCGCGTTCAAACAAACAAACAAACTCTTCAGCTTTTTAATATGCGGTTATTTATGTTACATAGCAATGCTTACAGTTAAGATTTAAATTATTGTAAATAATGCCTCTTTGAGTTCACATTTTATAACGAAGAAATGTACATGCATTTGAGAGGAATTTTTCAGTTTTTTACCTTAAACCAAAAAAAATTTTTTAGCAATTTTTATAAGTATATAATTAGGTAGGTAGTATATTTTAAGCCATGTTTTTATTTAAAACGACTTTTTCTGCTGACAATAATAATTAATCAGTATTACCTAAGTAGGTGCGCATATTAGGTATATTATATCTTTTAAAATTATTAAAATAAGTTATGTATTTGATATTTCCTCTTAAGGTTATCGATCGTACGAAGGGCCGGCAGATCTCAGATTTCGTTAAGAATTATTGTATTGCGTACGACACGACTTTCTCTATTGCGGCATCGCTTGCGTGTGCCCGAACTTTTGTTTGGCCATTTGGTAGAGTGCGCGCGCAATTCACGACGCGTTTAAAAAAATAGCGCGAAAATAATTAATTCGTTAAAGTTTCATGAATTTAAACATAATTAAAATTGTATTTATTGAACAGAAGTAAAAAAAAAATATTTAATTTTGTAATTCTATATAGGACCGCTTTCGAGTGCATTTTTAAACTGTCAATAAAAAAAAGATTTTGGCGGGAATCGTGTTCTAATTTTTTTCTTTCTTGTGGAAGTGTTGTGTTGTGAGTTTTAAAATGGAACGAAGATAAAACGAAGGAATTGCAGTGTAAATAAAAATGATGCGTTTTAAGAAATTAGTTTGGCTGTTTATTTTATTTTGGGTTATTCAAGACTACGCTTTAAAGAGTGATATACTTTGGTATACATTGAGTTGTGTAGTGTTGTTAAGTATAATATGGAATATAATCACATATGATTATGACTATTGGGAGAACAAAGGTATATTTTCGCCCCCGGCGTTACCTGTGGTTGGTCATATAGCCACAGTTGCAGCTTTGAAGGAGCAAGGTGGAGTTTGTTTTAAGAGGATTTACGATGAACATAAGGAAAAACGATATTTAGGTTAGTATTAATATTTACGTTGATTTTTACGGTATCGGATTTACGTAGTTAATTTTTTCCGATAACGATATGTAGGAAATTTAGCCAATATCAATTTAATAGATTTCATCTTTCAATATCACTATCATTATCTCACTGTAGGTAACCTCTTTAAAAAAATACACATAAGGGAGCCCATTTACATCTATACATATAATAAATCTGTAGAAGGGTCAATTCTGTACATTGAAAATATTGAAAAAATAAATAGCAGGGGGTGTTACTGGATCGATACCAAACTCAAATATGTGATTAAAAAAATTTTTGTTTGTCTGTCTGTCTGTCTGTCTGTCTGTCTGTATGTTCAGGCATCACGTGAAAAGTAACGGTTCGATTTCGATGAAACTTGGTAGAATTATACCTTATTATCCTGGGCATAAAATACGATACTTTTTATCCCGGAAAAATACGTAGTTAGAAAAAAATAAATCTTAATTTTTCCGCGCGGACGGAGTCGCGGGCGGAAGCTAGTATACAATAATAAGGTTTTAATTCGTATCTTTTTTATTATACAAATTACTATCTACCGAAATGATAAAACAGAAAACATTTGAAGGGATTATTAGTATGTCTACTTTTACTAACGGTATATTACCTCACTGCTATTAGGTACCTACTTCAGATTTTTAGGAATAGATTAAAGGTGCTGATTTACACAGGGTCAGTAGACGATTTAAAGACGTTTAACTGTTTACATTGACTTCAAGCCTCTGTACTGACTTCAAATCTGTTTACACAGGGTTTTTTTCGGGTCAGCACTGATTTGCCTCGAATTTGTAGTCAGTTACTGACCCTGTGTAAATCAGCACTTGTTAAGATGAATGTACAGTACTCCAAAACTAATAATGCGCATGCAAATCTTCGTAATTGTCGTATTTCCAAAATGTATTTCATTTGGCTAAACAAATTTTACTAAATTATGCAAGAAGAAAATGCATTTCACCACTCTATATACATATCGTCTTCGGACGCTCCGAGCATATGACAGTTACCGAACTTTAACGAAGATTTCTATGCGCATTATCACTTTTGGAGTACTGTATGTAAATTACCTAATTTTTGGATGAAGGTTCTAAGTTTTCATTTAAGTATTTAATCATATTATAGCGTGCGGACTGCGGTAATTTGAAACGTTACAATGTAAGCAGTATGTAGATATATCGGTTTCCAATTTAATTACTCAACTAGTTATAAGTAAGTAATAAATTTTAGCCAATTATCTTATCTCCTTTTTGTTTATATTTTTAGAAACTTTTTTAAAAAGCAATTTAATTAGAAGATGTTACACGTAAGTTTAGTTACTATAAGTAGGTATTCTGTGAGGTCACAGTCAATCAATATTAAAGTCTTAGTTAGGTAACTATTGATCCGTTCTTGGTCATATATTCCGATGGCCATCTCGTTTAATCTGAAATTCCGATTAAGCAATCCTACTAATATTATAAATGCGAAAGTTTGTGAGTATGTATGTTTGTGTGTTTGTTACTCTAACACGCGAGTGCCAAATTTCATCAAGATCGGTCCTGTAGTTAATGCGTGAAAACCATACATACATACGTATACATAATTACAAACCTTTCCTCTTTATAATATTTATATTATGTATACCTATGTACATATTTACTCTTTTGTCTATAGAATGTTCCATAGACATTCTTACATTAAACATCAATCTACATAATACTTTCATACAAAAATACATGCCAAATTACATAACCTTTTATTCGGAACAAACACAAAACAGTGAATAGTATTTGAAAATTAAAATGTTATTTACTGCTACATTAGTTATGTAATAAGACCGGCTCAGTCCTCGGTCAGTTCCCGCGATTTTGTTCATATCCGCCGATTATTTAACATTGATAATAAAAACAGTAATTGATAGGACCTTCAAATAATAGTAGTTAAAACCTGTAATTAGATAATGCACATCAATGTAACTAACTTCTCAATTTTGGTGATTGTAGGATATTATTTTTATCAATCACAAGATTATTAAACAGTAGCTGCTCCGCGCGGTTTCATCCCCTTGGTCCACTCTTGTTGGTCGTAGCGTGATGTTATATAGCCTATAACCTTCCTCGATAAATGGGCTATCTAACACCGAAAGAATTTTTCAAATCGGACCAGTAGTTACTGAGAATAGCGCGTTCAAACAAACAAACTCTTCAGCTTTATAATATTAGTATAGATTATAGATTAATTACTATAGGCTCTTAATTTCCGTTTATAATTTCCTATTTCAATTTTTGTTTATAATTTCGGTTTAAATACTTCTATTACTAGACTAGTTAGGTATGTAGATAATAACTTATAATTTCATAGTTATTTTAAATACCATCTTAGTTTTCTTATCAACATCACTATGATTGCATCATATTATCATTTCGTTGATGTCTATTATGGGGCGGATGCAATTCACATGTAGGTATCAGACCCGAATTTAATTGTTTCTAAGGGCGACCCTAAACGGATCGCTTCAAGCAGTTGAGACCGAGGTGACGGTTTGAAGCCGCGACCGCGCGGTGAACTATTATAATAGACATTCATTCACTGTCGTACACGGACTGCTCGAGCCGTCGCGACCGCTACAAGCCGTCAACTGCGCGGTTTGTAGCGACCGCTCGAGCAGTCCGCGTACGTCGCTCAGCCGTTAACTGCTCGATCAGTCCGAGTACGGCCGGCCTCCACCTGTCATCATAATCTATTCGAACGTGACATAACATAAGAGCAGTTAGTTTAATGTTCTAAAGAGACATAAGTTAGTCAATCCATACTTAATATTATAAATGCGAAAGTAACTCTGTCTGTCTGTCTGTCTGTTACTCAATCACGCCTTAACTACTGAACCAATTTGCATGAAATTTGGTATAGAGATATTTTGATGCCCGAGAAAGGACATAGGATAGGTTTTATCCCGGAAATCCCACGGGAACGGGAACTATGCGGGTTTTTCTTTGACTGCGCGGGCGATGCCGCGGGTGGAAAGCTAGTGTTTCATAAGTCACCAAAAACCAACCCATCCCCATACTAGACACACAGAGCAGTATTATTCGTTAAGCAGTAGCATCCCACACTGGAAAAAATACTTCTATAAGTCATAATGGTAACCCCTGAATATGATTTCCTATTTCAATTTTTGTTTATAATTTCGGTTTAAATACTTCTATTACTAGACTAGTTAGGTATGTAGATAATAACTTATAATTTCATAGTTATTTTAAATACCATCTTAGTTTTCTTATCAACATCACTATGATTGCATCATATTATCATTTCGTTGATGTCTATTATGGGGCGGATGCAATTCACATGTAGGTATCAGACCCGAATTTAATTGTTTCTAAGGGCGACCCTAAACGGATCGCTTCAAGCAGTTGAGACCGAGGTGACGGTTTGAAGCCGCGACCGCGCGGTGAACTATTATAATAGACATTCATTCACTGTCGTACACGGACTGCTCGAGCCGTCGCGACCGCTACAAGCCGTCAACTGCGCGGTTTGTAGCGACCGCTCGAGCAGTCCGCGTACGTCGCTCAGCCGTTAACTGCTCGATCAGTCCGAGTACGGCCGGCCTCCACCTGTCATCATAATCTATTCGAACGTGACATAACATAAGAGCAGTTAGTTTAATGTTCTAAAGAGACATAAGTTAGTCAATCCATACTTAATATTATAAATGCGAAAGTAACTCTGTCTGTCTGTCTGTCTGTTACTCAATCACGCCTTAACTACTGAACCAATTTGCATGAAATTTGGTATAGAGATATTTTGATGCCCGAGAAAGGACATAGGATAGGTTTTATCCCGGAAATCCCACGGGAACGGGAACTATGCGGGTTTTTCTTTGACTGCGCGGGCGATGCCGCGGGTGGAAAGCTAGTGTTTCATAAGTCACCAAAAACCAACCCATCCCCATACTAGACACACAGAGCAGTATTATTCGTTAAGCAGTAGCATCCCACACTGGAAAAAATACTTCTATAAGTCATAATGGTAACCCCTGAATATGATACTTTCAGGAACACACCAATTCTACCAACGCACTCTCGTGGTCTGCGATCCAGAAATTATTAAACGCATGTGTGTGAACGACTTCCATCACTTTACGGATCGAGGGTTTAACTTCAATAAGGATACCGACCCTTTGGCTGAGTCTGTGCTCTTTTTGAAGGGAAACGAATGGAGGAGGCTGCGAGCGAAGATATCTCCTATTTTCTCGTATGATTTTTCTACATATTTGAGTCTTTACCATTAGAAATACATGCATACTGCAAGATTCGATTTAATGGTTGATTATTCTGGATAAGCACTTTTTTGTGAAAGTCATACTGTTCATATTATTTTTATGAAAATAGTACCTACTTTTAGTTTATGTACAAGATATACCTATTAAAACAGATTGGGTCAAATTTTAAGATAATATTTTACATAGTTTAATTTAAAATATTCACAATTTAATTGTTAATGTTTACAGGCCAAACAAACTGAGAGGAATGTTTCCTCTCCTAGAGAACACAGCTAACGAATTTTTGATTCGCGTGAAAAAACTCGCAAAATCGGGCACTGAAGATAATAACAATAATATAGTAGCTACAGGAAAAACTGATAATAATAAAGATATTAAAATAGATACAGGAAAAACTGATGAAGTTAAAGATTTAATAAAACATTTTAAAGCCAAAGATGGTATAATAGTTGATTCAGAGAAACTGGTAGGAGGTTATACAGCCGATGCAATAGTGCCTTGTGCTTTTGGACTTAAGAGTAATGTGATGGATAATGCTAAAGATCCCTTCGCTGTGGCGTTACATGCATTCTATGAAATGAGCTGGTTTAATATATTTGAGAAGTGAGTATTTATTTCTTTATTTATAGGTCATTTTATTATTTTTTACCAAAGACCTTGAATGTCAAATGTTAAAGCGAAATTGAAAATCTTAGATTGTTACTGTGTCCTAAAATTGTCATTTTTTGCTTTTCTAATATTATAATTTTCAATTTAAACTTGCTGTGTATTAGATAGAAATCTAATCAAATCTAATGGAGTAACTCCGGCCCCGGAACCACAGACACAATAGAAAATCTATTGTGTCTGGGACCAATCGGGCCGCTTGGGGCTCAATGGGTTAAATAATATTTTTTCCTGGTTTCAAAAAATTAAGTGCCAACTGATAATTTATTGCTTCATTTTCTTATCTTTTGAACTTGCTCTTTTTAGGACAATGCGTCAATTCTGGCCGGCTTTTGTGTTATTTTTCAAAATCCGTATCATTCCGAAGAAAACGCATGATTTTTTCTACAATATAGTTACTAAGGTTTTGAAAGAGAGATCAAAAGGAGTTCAAGAGAAGAGAGGAGATTTTATAGATATGATGATGGCCTTACAGAATGAAGATTGTAAAACTGACCTGGAGAATGATTATAAAATCAGTGAGTATGAACTTAAATAAAAAAAAGTGCGTGCACACACGAGCACACGTGTCAAAAGTGAAACTTCTTTGGCAAGATACAAAAATACAAAATCGTTGCCTTACTTAATGACGTGACAGTATTGCTAAGACGTGACCTTGAAATTTTACTCTCAACGCGCCTAAAGAAGTTTCACTTCAAAAAAGGTTTATAAATGATTGATGTTTGGTAATAAATATAGACTTAAAAATATTTTTGCCCCTAATTAAAAGATAAGGCAATTATGATGAAACGAAAATAATTGGTATAAATTATTAACAATTAAGTTAATCTATTAATAAACTTTACCGCTAAAATAAAATAAGATAGGTTTAGATATTATTATGTACTTTATTGTATAAACACGTGATATTTCTATTAAATACGTATTTTATCATAACAATTATTCCAATTTCTGACTTGTAAATAAGTTTAATTTTTAAGCGATTTGATGGAGATCAAAATATGTATACGCGATGTTAAGAGTTAAGACTTTATGGTGCTTTATGTGTCCGTCTCTTATCTTTTCATCAACTTTAAATTCACGATGCTAAAGAAGTTCAAATGTAAAATGCAAATAGATATTATGTGAATATAAAAGTTATTATAGGTTATTATAAATTATTCCTTTAAATTTCAGCGGACATGATAATATCAGCGAACGCGTTCATAATATTCCTAGGCGGGTTTGAGACGACATCCTCAACTCTAGCGTTCCTCTTCCTGGAACTGAGCGCACATCCCTCTGTACAGAGGAAGTTACGAGATGAGATCCAACAAGTGATGCTGGGCGGTTTCTCGTATGAGAGCCTGCAAGAGCTCACGTATATGGAGATGGTGATACAGGGTAAGGTGGAAAATTCAGGATTTGGTAGTGGAAAATTTCAGGATTTTTCATACGGAATATTTTGTATAAATAAAAAGTTACTTATTTACACCATTGGCAATGAGTGCTGATTTACACAGGGTCAGTAACTGACTACAAATTCGAGGCAAATCAGTGTTGACCCGAAAAAAAACCCTGTGTAAACAGATTTGAAGTCAGTACAGAGGCTTGAAGTCTATGTAAACAGTTAAAGTCAGTCGCGGCGCCGAATTTCGGCGTCTCGACTGACTTGTCTACTGACCCTGTGTAAATCAGCACTGACATTATTTTTACCCTTGCATCCGGGGAAATACTATTTAGCGGCACTTAAATCGACATCAGTGACACCGTCACCGGGTCAGTTAAGTTTGTGGCACTGTAGTAGTTATTGACCAAGATTATTGACAATAATTGACAGCTACAGATAGTTAAAAAAAAAAATATCTCAACTATGTGTTGTAGCCTGTAGGACCAATGAAATCTCTAAGGTCACATTTTATTTAATTTCAAAAGATTCAAAAGATCATAGAAGTTCGTTAATACGATAAGGATACGATAAGTTAATACTTATATTTACAATTCCGAACCGATTCTGTATGGCTCTTATATTCCCATAATATTTCCCAACTGTTCTTCCTAATGTTATTATAATTATCATGTATTTAATTTTTTTCTATTTTATTGTAATATTTATGTATTTATTTATTAGAAACCCTACGTCTGTACCCCCCATTTCCAACAATACAACGCATGTGCACACGTGACTACACCATCCCGGGCACAAACAGCGTGGTGGAAAAGGGGACTATAGTGTTGTTCCCCACTTTAGGGGTGCAGAGGGATGAACAGGTGGGTTTAAATAATTAGCATAAGTTGTAATTAATTTAAAATTATTAATGTAGTTTTTTGTACTTTTATAGTTAACTAGCTTACCGCCCGCGGCTTCGCCCGCTTTGTCTAAAACCTAATAAATTATATACTAAAACCTTCCTCTTGAATCACTCTCTATCTATTAAAAAAACACATCAAAATCCGTTGCGTAGTTTTAAAGATTTAAGCATACAAAGAGACATAGGGACAGAGAAAGCGACTTTATTTTATACTATGTAGTGGTAAAAAAGTAGATTAGTATAAGGTATAAGTATGATAATGGAGTTTACATTTAAAAATTGTTTATTTTTTGTACTTTAACAGTTAAAACAGTAATACTAATAGCAAAAAATAATTATCTAGTAAATTTATTTTGGTCTAGATTAATTAATTTTTTTCTGATTTTGAATAGATTTTTTTTAACAATTATATATAATCATTTTTGGGCCTTACCTGTGGCCTTACTGTTAACAAAAATATCTTTAAAGTTACCCATTTCAACTCCACGATCTATTCTATAAAAAAAAATCCAAAAAACAATATTTTCGTTAGTATTTCGAGAACGCATCGGAGTTCGTCCCGGAGCGCTGGGCGGAGGGCCGGTCCCCGCCCCCGCCCGGCGTCTACATGCCGTTCGGGGACGGACCCAGATATTGTATAGGTGAGTTTTATTAAAAAAAATATGGAGGGTTTTGTACAGGTAAGTATTTATTGTAAATAAATGAAAAAAATAACATAACTATATTATATAAAAACTAGCTGCTCCGCGCGGTCTCACCCCCGTGGCTCCACTCCTGTTGGTCGTAGCGTGATGATATATTATAGCCTATAGCCTTCCTCGATAAATAAGGTATCTAACACCGACAGAATTTTTCAAATCGGACCAGTAGTTCCCCAGATTAGCGCGTTCAAACAAACAAACTCTTCAGCTTTATAATCTATATTAATATTATAAAGCTGAAGAGTTTGTTTGTTTGTTTGTATGTTTGTTTGTTTGTTTGAACGCGCTAATTTCAGAAACTACTGGTCCGATTTGAAAAATTCTTTCGGTGTTAGATAGCTCATTTATCGAGGAAGGCTATAGGCTATAATATATCATCACGCTACGACCAACAGGAGTGGAGCCAGAGCCACGGGGGTGAGACCGCGCGGAGCAGCTAGTATTAGTATACATTTATACACAACTAGCTTTTCGCCCGCGTCTTCGCCCGCGTATTCAAAGGAAACCCCGCGTAGTTTCCGTTCCCGTGGGATTTCCGGGATAAAACCTATCCTATGTGTTAATCCAAGTTACCCTCTATAATATGTGTGCTAAATTTCATTATAATCGGTTCAGTAGTTTATGCGTGAAAACCATACATACAAAACTTTCCTCTTTATAATATTATATATAGTATAGATATATTCATTACTTCAATTAATGTAGAAATGAGAATTTCAAACAAAAAGAACTTACAAATTCTAAATAAAAACTTAGTAGTTATGTAATAAATGATGTACCTATTATAATATTATGTTACATACAAGACGGCTTTTTCGTTTTTTCTTACAATAATAGCGGGTAATTATAATATTTATTGTTCATGCAATATCTAATATCTACCTTACCTATTTAAAAATAATGGTTCGGAAATATTATTACATATTATTACTCCTTGAATTATTATCAAACCTGAAAAGCAATGTTTTTTATCCAATTGTAACCATCTTTCATCACATGTCACTTGAGGCCGAGAGTAAGCATTTTTTTCGTTCAACGTATTTTGAACTTTGTCCCCGTGGTTTTAGAAACTATTTTGTTATAATGTGGATTGTTATTATAAAGTTCTTAGAATTTAATTAACTTCGGAGAAATTTAACACCGTCCGAGTCCTTTTATTGTGTAATACTTGTTTAACCGACTTCACAAAAATGACATTATTACTGTAAGGTTCTTTCACCAAAATTGATTACTAGTTTTAATTAGTCGTAAATAAAAGCGCGAATCATTTTTTTTTCTTTTTACTATGACAAATCAATGCGTTTACATAAGAAATCTACATTTTTTAATCTTACGTGAATTTTGGGGGTGGGGGTTGAATAAAGTCTCACGACATCTCACCGGGGGGGAGGGCTGGGGGCAGGGGGTAAAAAAATACACCTGACGTAATTACTAATTACTGAATCGATTATAACAAATAATTAAGCTCACCTTTATTTTTTACTAATGGTCCGCCCCGGCTTCGCCCGTGGTACCTACATGTTTAAACTATCCTATCTCTCAAGTTGGATCGAACTTGCACATGGTGTGCGAATTTTATTATAATCGGTTAAGTGGTTTAGGAGTCCATTGAGGACAAACATTGTGACACGAGATTTATAATATACACGGTTACAGGTTAAGTCGACCTATTCCTGTTAAGAGCGTGTAGTAGGGGTCGAAACAAACTGATTTGATCTTATAATACCATATCCAAAAGTTAGCCGTTGAAGAGTTATTGCAATTTTAATTTTTTTTCTTGAAAATGCCACTTTATCTTCGCATTTAGCGTTTAATTTTTTATTTTACTTATTTGGTCTGGGTTTTTTTGAGTTTTTATGTAAAGGTTGAGTTAAACAATAATTCTCAGCAATAAAAATCCATATCGCTGGAAACAATTCAAAGAAATGGCTTTTAAACTAAAAATAATAACATTAAAGTAATTAAGTTAACTCGTTTTAAACAAAGATATTGAAAAAAATCTCTATGAAAATGTGCCTGCAGATGTTTTTAAAAACATGTGCATGTTCTTAGCTATGTAAAAAGGTATGATAACCTCAGGTAGCATTCGTAGATTCCAAGAAATCGGGGATAAACATGGGACGGTGTTAGTAAAGTACAACATCTGAATAAATTTTGTCATAATTTATTTTTCTTAAAAACTTTACAGTTCCTGCTCAACATGTCTTCCTCTATTGCGAACACATATTCGAAACCTTTTCCGCAGAGAACTCTTGACTACCCCAGTTGTTAATTGGTTCCTCATCTTATTGGCTGCATCGATAATTTTTTGTTGTAAAATATCAACAGATGGAATCGGGTTCGGCTCATTGTACACCAGACTCTTCATATGCCCCCATACGTAAAAGTCCATGGGGGGTCTGGACTTCTAGCCGGCCATGGTATGGGCCCACCTCTTCCGATCCATCTGTTTGGATAGTTGATGTCTAACCATTCTCCACTTCTTCTGTAATGTGTTAACGCTAATTAATGCGAAGATAAAGTGGCATTTTCAAGAAAAAAATTAAAATTGCAATAACTCTTCAACGGCTAACTTTTGGATATGGTATTATAAGATCAAATCAGTTTGTTTTGACCCCTACTACACGCTCTTAACAGGAATAGGTCGACTTAACCTATAACCCTGTATATATATATTCAGATTTAGTTGTACATTTTTAATTTATTTTTTAATTGTATTATTTTTACAGGAAAACGTTTTGCAATCATCCAAATGAAGTGTTGTTTAGCAAGACTTCTTCCGCATGTAGTCATAAAACCGTTAAAGGACGCAGGGCCCCGCTTAGGGCCTTTCGAAGCTGACCCTTTATGTCCCATGACCCTACACCCTGCTGACTCTAGGGTCATAATCAGTTTATTGTAAAAAAAAAATGTGATTTTTTGTCGAAGAATATTTTTTTTTAAATAATGTAAGAACGCATTTTACGAAAATATACAATCAATTTGTGTTACAAATGTTGTTATTTTTAATAATCTAGTTACCAAATAAATAAAATTACGTCGAATTGTGTTTTATTTTTCATAACCAAAAAATACCCAAATATTATTTTATAAGAAATAATATAACTTTTAAAATATGTTTACACAGAAGACGCACCTAATATTATGTCGTGTTAAAAAAAGGAAAAAATCAAACAATAATCATAGACTCATTTATTAACTACATAGGTATCTATATCTAGTCAAGGAAATATTATTTTTAACCGACTTCAAAAAAGGAGGAGGTTATCAATTCAGCCGGTAGGTATGTTTTTTTACAAGCACAATAAGTTACTAAGATACATAAATTAATATTACACAGTGAATTTACTAAACAAGCTTATAAATTGTAAATATGTATTTAATTCATAAAATTGTACACTAACAATAATACAAGCTAAACTTAAATTATAAATTTAGATGATAATGTAATTTATAAATAAATGGTCGAAAGATTAACATTTGAACAAGGCTTTCAGTTAATTTTATTAATTTTAAGAAAAAAGAAAATAACAAAACTTTTAGATTTATATTTGTTGGTAAATAATGAGTTTTTACTTTAATTATGCTGAACAAAATTAATTTTTGTTTAAAATTAATATCTGTGCATAACAATCTTTTTTTATAATTATAAAATTTTAATATTCAATTACATATTTAGTAAAGTATATCACAGATGCCATCAATTAATATCTAATCGTTTTTTTTCTGTTAATCTCCGAAACAGATAAATCTATTTTAACAGCATTTTATTTTGAACAACTAACGCACGAGGAAAAGCTAAAAATGGATTAAAAAAAATGCTTCACACGGAAAGATTATCTTCACATAATATTATTAACAAAGAAAATATTTACAAAAACATAACCCTCTTTCAGGAGAAGTTGGATAAAGTTGTAAGAATAAAATAATATCATACGTAATTTGATATATTTTTCTAGTCATCAAATATTTTTGTTCATAGAAGCAATACATTGTTGCATTATTGCATGAGATTTAAATAACAAGGCACTAGGAATATTACTTCAGTATTCGTTAAGTGTTCGTAAGAGTGGTGTGATAAAAGTTTATATTTTAATCAATGGTAAGTCTAAAGTTATTTTTATAAAGAAAAACGTTAGTTTTAGGGATGATTTTTCAATCCTTGGTTAAAACTTATCGAATAACGTATTAAACTACCATTTCAAAAATGTATTCTAATTGTCCGTATATGACAGTTTACAGGTGACATTTTACAATGTTCGTGTAATACTTTATTGGACGGATAAATTTTAACCAAGGATTGAAAAATCGGCCCTAAATGTTTATTTGTATCAAATTTAGTTAAAATAACATGATAGAATTTATATGAATGTAATCTTACAAAAGCTGTTCGGAGGTAGATATGAAAATAAGGGTAATTAAAAAAAAAAATGTTTCAACAGAACATTGTTTGTGTTTAAGAATCGTGTAATAAGTTTTACGAATTATCAATGTCTCAAATAACTTGTTTTTATTTTTTAAACTTATTACGTGTTGAAATATTGATTTCATTTACAAAAGTTTCTCTCTTAAAAGCAATAACGTTTCTTACATAAGTGAGATTTATTGCAATGACCTTTTTCTTATCATGCACATTTGGTAAACCTATTGTGAGCCCTGTATGCACTCAACACTTGGTAACACATGTTAAACCTTGTGAATATTTATTGTATAGATTCTTAAAAGTACGGGTAAGAAATACTCGAACAGGGTCATAAATAAAGGTATAATTTTGAGTGTTGTTTAGACCCTAAAATAGTCGAGTTAAATAGCTCTTTGTGTGTAGTTCACTTGTATCCTTCAGACTGTTAAGACATACCTCCGATACTCTATTTGAAGATAAATAAAGTGACTATCTTCCTACAACAAAGTGCTTGAATTATATAGTAAAATTAATCACACTACTATCCATAATCCCAATAGTTCGTAAGAGTGGTTTGATACTTAAAAGTTCATATTTTAATCAATGGTAAGTCTAAAGTTATTTTTATAAAGAAAAACATAAGTTTGAGGGCTGATTTTTCAATCCTTGGTTAAAACTTATTCATCGTAATAACGTATTAAACTACCATTTCAAAAATGTATTCTAATTGTCCGTATATGACAGTTTACAGGTGACATTTTACAATGTTCGTGTACCTAGTAGGGTAATACTTTATTGGACGGATAAATTTTAACCAAGGATTGAAAAATCGGCCCTAAATGTTTATTTGTATCAAATTTAGTTAAAATAACATGATAGAATTTAGATGAATGTAATCTTACATAAGCTGTTCGGGGGTAGATATGAAAATAAGGATAGGTAATTAAAAAAATGTTTTAACAGAACATGTGTAAGAATCATGTAATATGTTTTATGAATTTTCAATGCCTCAAATAACTTGTTTTTATTTTTTTAAAAATTATTGAACTTAATTACGAGTATCATCACCGTATGAGCACCTTCTGCAAATTTCTGCAATCCTGCAAATTGTAAGTACATATTAGTATTACGCAAATTTAACAATTAAATAATTCTACTATAAAAATAGTAACTCTTACTACTTACATTGTATAGTCTGTCTACGATAAATGCAAAAACGAATCCTTTCATTTCATAATAATGGACTGTTAAAAAATGGCATGTTTTTTATACCTTTGGGCCGATTTTTCAATCCTTGGTTAAAAAAGCGATAAGCATAGAACGTAACGATGCGTGTGTGTTTGAAAACTGTAAAAAAATCTTTTATTTTTGCCTTTGGGCTGTACTATAATAACTATTCTGTGCTTTGGGTTAGAAAAAAGTATGTCAGGAAACCCAAAGGAATATGACTTTAACCTACGCGTATATTAATCGTAGAATCGCGGAGGCGTTTTTTCTCAAACAATAAAATATTATATAGCTATAACAAAATATATACAAAATTTAAAAAATTGCATTAATCCAACTGAGTATTATGCGCTTACTCCGATATTCCGCTCGAGTACAACATGATTGTATCTACTTAAAGTAAAAATTAAAAAAAAGTTCGTAATTTTATAAAAGGCCTAAAAGTTCTAAAGGTCACCTTTCCTCGTTTCCTTTTTCAAAGTATTATTGTAATAATTCTAAGAGCAATAAAGTATTAATAAATAAATAAATAAATAAAAGGTTAATTAATAAATCTAAAAATAGATAAAAAGAAATTTATAATAAATTTGCAAATACCTTGCAAATACTATCCGAGTTTATTAATCCCGGTTTTTCGCGAGCGCAATACGACTTTTAAAACACGTTTAAAACTCGTTAAAAGTAATCCTTGTTTTTTATAGCATTATAAATATAAATTTCTAAAGAATTAGAAGACCTTCGAACCCGTTTCTTATGCCATTCCGGGGCGACAATTTTGACCTCTCGGCCAACCGTTGTTTCTCTCATTCATAACTAGCTGTGCCACGCGGTTTTACCCGCATTGCTCCGATCCTATTGGTCTTAGCGTGATGATATAATAGTCTGTAGCATTTATCGAAAAATGGGCTATCTAACACCGAAAGAATTTTTCAAATCGGACCATTACTGAGATTAGCGCGTTCATACAAACACTTCAGCTTTATAATATTAGTATAGTAAGTATATCCTTATTCTCCCCGCTGTCGCGTTTCCACAGCGGTACATAGCCCACCCCAGATACGATGCTTTCATACCCACAGATCGTAATTATGATAAGATATAAACTGACGTGGATAAAAAGACTTGACAGCAAAGGGCCCTTGCTGATGACGTACCGTGAATGGCCGCTTTATTTTAATACAACTGTATTGTGCGGCCTGTGACGTTTCTAAAGGATTCATTGGATAATAATTAAAATGGTAGTAATGTTTGAGAGATTTAAAATGGGTACCTTAAAAGCTAAAGCTAGTTTGATGATGTCGAATTCTTGCACCAGTAGATAGATTTCAAGTGATACAAGGTTTTTTTTGTTTTTAACCTTGGTAAAAACGTATGGAACAGTTTGCGAATGCATTGTCTTGTCTTGAATAGTTCTATTCATTTTACCACTATCTATGCTTTTTTACCGTCTTCAAAAAAGGTGCTGATTATCAATTCGGTCGGTATATTTTTATTTTAACACGCTTTTATTACCTTCATTAGGGTACACTTTATCAAGAAACTATGATACTTACAATTTAGGTACCTATAAAACTTCGCGAACGTAAATTGTAATAAAATAATTATTTTCAGTACTTAATGTTTTGTGAACGATTTGTATGTTATTTTATATCACGAAGTCTAGTAGAATAATGGAAAAAATGAGTTTGAGTCACAGGTTTGATTGGTTTGAGTTTAATATAAATGTTAAAAACACGAAAAGAAGGTGGGTAATAATTGAAAGTATATAGTATTTCTTTCTTTACGTAATAATTTGGTCTTAAATGTGGTAATAATGTTTACAATTATTGTCTGTGTAATACGGACTCGGAAAATATTTTAAATGTCAAAATACCATCAAAATTCAGATGATGTTGACGCGAGAAATGTTGTATAGGTTATTGATTTTCATCAGCAGTTTTTGCCAATATAAAGAGTTATTTTTATGATAAAAGTTACAAAACGAGGGTGAGTCTTCACGAAAAAATAAAAAGCGAAAAAAATTTTTGGTTCATATTTCTTTTTATTATGTATTAACTATTCTATGATAAATTACTTTATTTATGTGATTTGGTTTGCCAAACTTGTATTTATTTATCTTTACAGGTAATCTGATGTCGCTACCATCTTCTACAGCAATCATGTCTACCCAAAAAATAGAAGTCGTGAACCAAAAACCATTTTATTATGTTTCCAAACCTAAAGTAAACCTAACACGCAGATCACTGCGGACAATTTCTTTAGATTCAAATTTCAATAATACAAGGTGTAACCACGTTCATTCCCCTACACAATACCAACAACACCCATATCCTTTGTATCCCACGTTAAATAAAATACGACAACACTTCTTTCCAAGCCAGCAATGCCAACAGGTCTACTATTTTCCGAATTTATCCCACTTCGAATCATCAATATGCAATGTAAACTCAAATTCCGAGATTTGTAGAGTATTAAAAACAAATAATATTACCGTTGTTAATGGAATAGCTAACGAAGAAGCAAATACAAACAATAATATAAAAAGCAGTACAAGCAAACCGAATAAGACAGTAGAAGGTAAAGAAGTAACTACAAAAATTGGAAAAGCTGAAAAAATTAAGAAAAGAAGAAGAAAATCAAGAAAATATATTGAGAGAAGACAAAACAGTAATGACAAAATTAATGTTAAAAATGTTAAAGCAGATGACGTAAAGAAAGAAGTAAAAGTTGGTCAAAAGGAAGCAGTATCAGTAGATGTAATAGATGTAAGAAAGGCGACAAATTTTTTGAATACAGGATATTCACCACCCATCTTACCGATACCTACATATGAAGAGGCTTTAGACATGTGGCATTTCCCAACTGCTGCTTATCTAGAATATGTTTACGCTTATTCCAAGTTGATAAAGTAAGAAGGGAACAATCTTTATACTATGAAGACTGAAAGTAACAATAAAACGGAAACAGTATTGATGATATTAAACTAAGAATTAGGTAATAGATAGTGGACAATATTTTCTGGATGGAGTCTAATTAAAAATGTTGACGTTAGTAATTTTATAAGTTAGTTGATAACTTTTTCAAGTCTTAAATCTCTTTTGAAAAGTAATCGCAAAATAATTTATTTTGTTTCCTAGTGACTATTATAGAGTATTGTTATCAAGTAGTATACAATATTGTAGTAAAAAATGGTACAATTAAGAGTTGACACGAGTTAAAAAAGTTGTTAGTTTAATAAAAGGTTAATATTGTAAGGTAGGCGTTATATAGCTAACATTTTTGTGTTATCACGGAATCTTTCATCACGGGTACGGGATATACGGGTAGTAAGATTTTACAATATAGGTAACCACAGTAGGTAACTCACGAAATTCTATATGATAATTATATGTTATTACTACTATTACGGCTTGAATTTTTCTTTTTTTTTATGTTGCTTTTTTATATAAATAAGTGTTTACTCGAGTTAACTTTGTGACATTTTCATGTCGTTCTATACGTATATTTTATTACTTAAAGTTTATAATAAGATCCAATTCGGTCAAACATTGTTATCTTTAATAATTATGAAAAATTTGGTTACAACCAAGAAGTTATAAAGATTTTCTTGTTTTGTATAGTTTCAATTATGCATATTTAGTTATTGTTTTTGTTAGTTGTCCATTTGTTATTGTTTGCAGAAGTTTATTGAGTGTCTGCGACAAATTGTTTTCTCAAGACTTCGCTAATACTACGACTTTAATAATAAGATGTTGACGTAGGTACACGTAGGTACATAGGTACCAAAAAGAGTATAGTCTCTTTTTGTTATAATATAATATATTGATAGTTGAAATGTTAAGCACGGTCGTATGTATGACTTAAAACTAGATTAAGAGGCCTACACCACCGAAACTAGCGCCACCGAACATTTTTTTTTTTTACTCCTTAACCAGATCAAATTTAAAAAATCTAGCTCGGTACTTTGCTAGTATATTACTTGTAGTATTTTTGGTATTACTTTTCACTATTCTAACTGTTCATTATTCTAGAGAACTTTTGATTACCGCCAAAAGTGGCCACTTTTGGCGGTAATCAAAAGTTCTCCTAATTTACCGAATGCAAAATAATGAAAAGTAATACCAAAAATACTACAAGTAATATACTAGCAAAGTACCGAGCTAGATTTTTTAAATTTGATCTGGTTTAGGAGTAAAAAAATAAAATGTTGGGGGGGCGCTAGTTTCGGTGGTGTAGTCGCCTTAAGCATCATAATAAATAATATTCACTTTTCATCACCTTTAGTAGATCGACATATATTTTGGAGATATTCTTATTTATCTATAATTATGGTGATTTACAATTTCTCTTTAAATGTAAAAATACGAGAATTTTTAAGTTTATTTCATAACTAGCTTCCGCCCGCGACTCCGTCCGCGCGGATGTCGGTCTTCGCGTGGATTGTTTATTTCTCCATTGAGTAACTCTGACAATGACATCTTATAAATATTTATTGGACCCTAATACGGCTAGGCCTATAATAATACGCAACGTGTGTTCGCGGTTCTACAGAACAACGTCTATGGATAAAACTGAAAAATTAAGATTATTTTTTTTCTACGTATTTTTCCAGGATAAAAAGTATCCTATTTTATGCCCAGGATAATAAGGTATAATTATACCAAGTTTCATCGAAATCGAATTCACATACAGACAGACAGACAGACAGACAAACAGACAGACAGACAAACAGACAGACAGACAAAATTTTTTTAAATCACATATTTAGGTTTGGTATCGATTCAGTAACACCCCCTCGTATTTATTTTTTCAATATTTTCAATGTACAGAATTGACCCTTCTACAGATTTATTATATGTATAGATCTCCAAGTTTATAATATATCGTTTCACAAAACCTAGAAAATAAAAATGCCTGTATAAACAAAAGTGAACAAATTCCTTAAATATAATTTTTATATGTATGTTTGTTTAGCTTGTGGTGGATGTAATTTTGGTTCTTAATTAAAACAACTTTTCAATGTTAAAGTTTTGTTTCATTTTCATAATAATTATCTATCACAATTATGAGATTGAATGGAGATATTTTTATTCAAGTAAAAATATAATTGACTTTTTTCGAAACCTCTGTAACCGAAGGTTTCCAAATAGTACTATTTTAATAAAGATTAATCAAGTTTTTGCATTGTGCCTGATAGCAATAAAATTTAAAGATTAGAAAAAATTCGATTACAAGGTGGGATTCGAACCCGCGTCTATTTGCCATACCATAGCAATGCCTAGACACTCGGCCACCCGTGAAAAAAAAGAATAATCGGATGTAGTTTGTTAAGAACAAATACCAAAGAATGATTCATACAATCATCTTTCGAAACCTTATTCGTTGAAAATAATATAATTGGAACCTCTAGAAATTTTAAAAATTCACTCAATAATAGGAAAGTTTAAAACTGTAATCACTGGTAATTGTTTCAACGATTAATCGAGTTCTCTCCGTGACTACGCATTTTATAATTGTTAAGGGTCTTTCATAATTTTGAAGCAATTTAAATTTCGTTTAGTTTGCTTTCACTGACTATTCAAACTTTTTTAAAGTTCTGATGATTCCGTATCCATAAGATGAGTGTATAATCTCCAAAATGGTCACATTATACATTTTTGGTTGTTTATCATTTCATAGAATTTAAAATATATGAAAATTAAAAGTCGTTTTGTAGGTTAATAGATTTGTAAATAATTTATAGTCCGGTTTGAGTCCCACCAGCAGTCATCACACGATTTTTGTAGGAATTGTCGACTGTAAATTGGCAAAAAATTTATTTTATTTCATACCCACTTGATAGGTTTTCTTATGCGTTTAATTATTTTCCAAGAGATCCCTAAATACGTATTTAAATATTCTACAACTTTTAATTGTAACATAACCTATAAAAGAAACTTTAAGAACGTTCAACTGTAATCATGGCGCCGTCTTCGCGACAGAATAACTCTCAACAATATTACATAAAGCTGATTTGTAACATCCTGTATTATTGTGGTTTGGGCAATTGTTGGTACGAAGACAGAAAAAGTACTAAATTACACAAAAAACTATACACAGCCTGGTCTATTTCTGCTAATGTCTTTGGAGTCATTATTATTCTGAACGAAGTCTTAGCAAATATGCGAACAGATTTAACACCAAAAGAAAAGAATGATCTAATGCAATTCACATTTGGACACCCTACAATAAGCGCAAAGATTGTTATACTGTACATAAAGAGGGAAGAAATAAAGGTGTTCTTCAAGAGAATGTTAGATGATACGAGGAACTCGATAGAAGATAATATAGAGAAGCACGCTGTTAAGAGGGCACTGTTTTATTGCCTTGTGTTGATCAGTGTGTTGGCTCTGGCCCTGTTTTTAACGGTAGTCGATGCAGTGAGAGCATATTTAGTACAAGGTTAGTTATATTTGATAAAGGAATAAGCAAAATGCAGGGTTCCTGTTAAAAGGAGCAAGCTCTAAGCCAATCCTTGGAGGGTGATTTATTAAACGTTATTTTAGTCAATAATCCTGTATTTGGAAAAAAAATGTTATGCATAAAGAACCTGTGAAATATTTGTTGAAAGTAGATTTTATAGTATACTATACGTTAGCTCCGCGTCTGTATGTATATTTTTTTCGCGACGATCTCAAAAACAACTGCATCGATTCACAAGAAAGGTTTTAGCAAATAATTTGGAAAATTTTAGACAACATGGGTGAAGCTATGGGCGAAAAGTTAGTTTCTTTATAAAACACATAACATATTAATTTTATAACATTACAGGTATACCAATAAGAACAGAAGTGATATTTTACCCAACAGCATCAGACACAGGCATATTTGTGAATATTCTACGCGTGTTCGTTGAAATACATTTCTGGCTGTTCATCATAATTATGACGTCAGTCGACTGTCTGTCCCTCTGCTCTTTAGTCTTCCTTGGCTTTAAGTTCAGAGGCGTCAGGATTTACTTTGAGAAACTTGGAGAAAAATTCAATAAGCCCACATTTGTTAGTGAGGAGTTTGAAAGAGATTTCATAGTTGGTGTTCAGTTACATGAAGACGCTTTGTGGTAATTATTTGTGGTGAATACTGTATGCCTATTTTGAACCGTTAATACGTAAAGTCGCCTCATTCTTATAGATATGTACGCTTTTATAAAGCTCTTCTTCTTTCCTTTTATTTATTCTGTCTATTATTTATTTGTTGTTTGTTTAATATGATACATATTGCCACTTTCTTGATTAAACGGACTGCAAATATCTTTAACATATCGACACTTTCTCGAATAAGCAGGCTGCAAATTCTTTTGTTTTTAGGTGTGCCCGTAACGTTCAAAAATCAATGGGATATATTTATAGTGTCCAAATTGTTGAAAGCATTACCCTATTAGTTATTTCTCTATTGCGATTAGTTGTGAGTATTAACCTACTAATATTATAAATGCGAAAGTTTGTGAGGATGTGTGTGTGTTTGTTACTCTTTCACGCAAATTCTACTGAACCGATTACAATGAAATTTAGCACAAATATAGAGGGTAACTTGGATATTTTTTATCCCGGAAATCCCACGGGAACGGGAACTATGCGGGTTTTCCATTGATAACACGGGCGAAGCCGCAGGCGGAAAGCTAGTTGTAAAATAAAACACTTTTGGTTTTGGCTTTTTCTAGTCATGCGTTTTATTAAGTTTAACTTGAATATTTTGATCTGCTTCAAAGCTCGTCTTATTGTATTATCTAGTAATAAAACATTATTTATGTGTGTTTTTATAATGAAACCGTTGCTTGTTGTTGCTATTTTCTTGTCATGGTGCTTTCTTATTTATCTTTTACGGTTCTTTATGTTTTATGTGTGTGTGTTGTGCTGCCCTTGATAAATAAATGTTTCTTTCTTTCTTTCTTTCTAATACAATTTCATTATATTAATTAATTTTCAGGGTGCTGGCCATGCTAATCCAACGCTGTTTTTTGTTGGAATGACAGCTACCATTTGCTTGGTGATATTGACAGGATCTTATATGATGGACGCTGCTGATGTTACTCACGAGGTTACTCTTATATTGCTTTTTTGTACCTTGATTGTAACATATATTTTGGCAAGAGAATGCTCAGTATTTGGACAGAATTTGGTTCATAACAAACACTTTTAATATTGGCAACACTTCACGATTACAAAACCGTGGAGATCATAAATTTTAACTAGCATTGGGTTCATTCTATTTTGTTGCAACTGTCCATTCTGATAAATTACAAAAAAGAGGAACTCGCTTCCTTTACGATTATCTCACTTTTTTATGCCAAGACAAATATATAATACGCAAGACAAACAAAGACAAATAATTCATCAGTATTATCAACCATCGTCAACACTTATTTTATAAATTAGCTTCCGCCCGCGACTCCGTCCGCGCGGATGTCGGTCTTCGCGTGGATGGTTTATTTCTCAATTTTGAGTAATTCTGACAATGATATCTTATAAATATCTATTGGACCCAAATACGGCTAGGCCTTATATTAATACGCAACGTGTGTTCGCGGTTCTACAGAACAACGTCTATGGATAAAACTGAAAAATTAAGATTATTTTTTTTCTACGTATTTTTTCAGGATAAAAAGTATTATATTTTACGCCGAGGATAATAAGGTATAATTATACCAAGTTTCATCGAAATCGAACCGTTAGTTTTCACGTGATGCCTGAACATACAGACAGACAGACAGACAGACAGACAGACAGACAGACAAAAAATTTTTTAAACACATATTTGGGTTTGGTATCGATCCAGTAACACCCCCTGCTATTTATTTTTTCAATATTTTCAATGTACAGAATTGACCCTTCTACAGATTTATTATAATATATGTATATGTATGATGATGATATTGACCTTCAGGGTTATACCTTTTTTATTGTCAATAGGGAAGCGTTTGACCTGGTTTGACCACAATATATATTAATCTGCGTCGCATTTAACTCTTATTTTAAATCCATGTAACGTTATACAACCTACACAACATACAGGCTTTACAAATATCAACTGCAATTTTCCACTGCGGTTGGGAGAACGTCAAGGTCGGGCCTGGTCTGCGCACAACAATCGTGCTGGCTCTGCAGCGGAGCCAGGATCCCGTGTACCTGACTGCTTTTGGAGTTATCAAGCTTTCGTATGCTAGTTTTATTTCGGTGAGTACATATAAGGTGTGATACTTGACGGATATAAGCAATATTATAATATTAATTTATACTTTCACAAATGAAGGCACACCGACAATAATATTATGTATATTTTTTTTCAAACTTTTTCGTTATTATTAATGTTACTTCTTAGTTTTACATAATATTATTATTTCCCTATGTTACTGTTGACTTTTTGAGTCGTTATATTCCGAAATAAACTTAATTCCAAAGGATCAAGTATGTCACTTAAAAGTTCTTAGAAAAGTAGTTAAATTTGTTAGGGAAGGAAGTCAGAAAATAATTTGAGAAGTAAAATGCAAAAATATGCTAACGATGTATAGACGCAGTTATTTCATGGAAAATATTTGATATATTTTATTAAATGGAGTTTATATAAAGTAGAAATTTGAATATGTTTCATTCAAAACAGTTTTTTTTATAAATGGTATTTTTTTTCTTTACAGATTCTCCGATCGTCGTATTCATTCTTTGCGGTTATGTATTAGTAATTGGGGTTTATTTCGAAAAAACTTGATGTATCTACACGATATAATAATATTAATATTTGACATAAAAAGGATACGCTACTTATCTATACTAATATAATAAAACTGAAGAGTTTGTTTGTTTATACTTTATACATTAGATCTTTGCACAGTTAGTTCATAAATAAAAAGGATTGTTTGCGGTTTCAATTAAATACAGCCTATTTATGTAAATAACAGTGTATACCTACTTACTTTTACCTTAATTAAGTTTGTTTTTAATTTCTTCTGGATAGTAATTTCAGTCTCTGAATTATTAAGTCATAAATAAAATTAAACTCTATAATTGATATATTGGCGCGTAAACTACAGGATTTTCCCGTTTGTATGTTTTTAAAAGCGTTGCCTCTGATTTATGTTAACTGCTCTGTGTTTACTCTAATTGTGAATTATGATACGAGTGTTTTTTTATTAAAATGTTAGTTATGAGAAGAACTGCATGAAATCTGACATCTATTGGTGGGGCTTTTATATTACGCCTTTTAATTTTAATTCTTTACTAAAAATATGCAAGTAGAATTATGATGAAAAGATGCAAGGAAAACAAAAGTAATTATATGTACATAGAGACATTATTATTTGTAAGTTGTAGTTGTAAGTAGTGGCGGTAAGCTAGTATTGCTATAAACCAAAGATGATGTATTTACGACTGTTTCTAATATTCACAGTAGCTTTGTAATTAATGCTTCCCGTATTAAATCATCCAACACTGCTTTTGACAAAACATAATATTATGTTAGAAGCAATTTGTATCTGTAAACCTAGAATTGGAATATAGCCAAAAATTGTCGCCAAAAATTTCATTTGAACGCTGCGTTTATAAATAATTGTGCTTAAGTTTTTGGTACGTTCAGAAACAATGGATTTGGGGCTATTGTTTGGGGATTTTCAGATTTGTAAGTATAAAGAAATACAAAGTAATTAAATGTTGTGGGAAAATACTTATGACGAATTTTTGGAACACGTAAATGTCTCTTATTGTGTCTGTGTTCAATTCAAATAAATTAATGTTTTAATAATGAATGATAAATAAATTATTATTTCAATTTTCATACACAGCACGATCTGATCCCATACAAAGCTTTCGCTTGTGTTATGGAAACCAGATGGCTGATAAACATACATATCTTTAATCTTCTAAATATATATAAATCTCGTGTCACAATGTTTGTCCTCAATGGACTCCTAAACCACTTAACCGATTATAATAAAATTCGCACACCATGTGCAGTTCGATCCAACTTGAGAGATAGGATAGGTTTTATCCCGGTAATCCCTCGGGAACGGAAACTATGCGGGTTTTTCTGTGAAAACGCGAGCGAAGCCGCGGGCGGAAAGCTAGTATAATTTTAAATAAATACTTATATAGAAATTAACACCCAGAGACAGAGCAAACATCTGTTCATCACACAAGTATTTGCCCCGGGCGGGAATCGAACCCACGACCTCTGGCTTGGAAGGCAGGGCCACTACCAACCAAGCCAAACCGGTCAATTACCTATGTATGTTATCTGAATTTGAAATAATCTAATTTCAATAGTTCTTGCAGGAGATGAATGAATGAATGAATGAAAAATACTTTATTGTACACCAGACATGATGAGATATATGACGTCAAAGGCAAAGTAGTATAAATATTTAATATTTAGACATAAGTATGAGTCTGTTTTCTAAAGTTTTCTAAATAAAGAACATAACTGGATGATTTGGTAAGTAAAAGACAATTCTTTGAAAGAATACTCAGAAAAATCTAGATCCATTACTTTCAAAGTCACAAAGTTCTTAAGAAAGGCAAAGTTCGAATTTAGTTTAACTGTACAAGTCTATCTATTGTCTTGTAGTTTTTGGAAAGTTAAAAACTTTTTTTTATTTTGACTATGCATGTCCACATGTCCATTGTCCACTCCTTTATATAACTGTATCGATATATATGTAATTATAATTTCTTAATAAATGTAAATGTGAAAACATGTTTGTATATTTGATCGTTTGTTTGTCCTTCTATCACGTCGCAACACATCGATTTCATGATAAGGGCTTTGCACGTTTTTCTGTCGGAGGATAGTTAGAAGAGAGTGACATACATTATGATGCGCTAATAATCACTTTGAAATATATAAATTCCGATTATATTAAAAATATTACATGAGATACAACAAATATTAATTTCCTTTGACCACACAAGCGTAAGCTGGGAATCTAGTACTTATTCCATTAAACATAAAGGTAATTTTCGTGTAAAACACAAGTCTATTACAACTGATTAACTAATAAAAATATTTTTGGACTAACTAATCACAATATTCATTTATTAAAGGTTCAAATATTTAGATCTGATATACAGGAATTAATGTTTACTATAAGATTCCAAACTTTTTATAGATTTAATATTAATTAATATAGATTTAATTTTAGACTTACCGTTAATAATATATTAGAATTCACGGAAATAGCAAATAGTATGACAAGAAAGAGTGACATGAAAAAAGCGTTAGGCGCCAAAAAAGGAATAAATAGACTTGGTCCTTCCCATAAACATCAATATAGTACACTAGCTTACCACCCGCGGCTTCGCCCGCTTTCTCTAAAACGATTTGAGATTTAAACTATCCTATCTCTCAAGTTGGATCGAACTGCACATGGTGTGCGAATTTTATTATAATCGGTTAAGTGGTTTAGGAGTCCATTGAGGACAAACATTGTGACACGAGATTTATATATATTAAGATAAACATACATATACATACATCAATTTTTGAAGTGAAACTTCTTTATCGGGGTTGGATAAATAGTGTAACATTTTTTCGTTAAGCGTGACATTTTTCCGTTACGCGCCATCTTTTTCTTATCCCTACCACGCGTGATTCGACGTATTTCTTTAAAGTCACATATAGTAAATATTTTTTTGAAAAATAAGGTCATAAAGAATTTTCACTTCTTACGTGTGTACACTAGTACACGAACACATTTTTTTTCAATCAAATAAGTGTTCAGCCTTCTACAATATGCTTAGACTTTGTCCATTGAGTGATCGAACCTAGGACTTACTAAGCTTTAACCACCAAAGAGTAATTACAGTACATAATAAATGAATTTGTACTTAATCGCTCGAATTTGCATTATCTCGTACCGGATTTCCGTAAAGTTCACTGGTCGTTGAATCCCTTACTAATAGCTATATAATAATTATGAATTGAATAATATTTTGAACAAGGAAGCGGCAAGTATTGTTTTTATTTATTTTGAGTTATTTTTTGTGTCGGTTAGAGGTAACAGTTTGTTGTAGTCTCTCAGCCCCCAGAATCACAGACACAATAGAAAATCTATTGTGTCTATTCCCGATCGGGCCGCTCGGTGGTCAATGGGGTAGAATGTTTTCAGATAGTTTGTGAATAAAAAAAAATGGTATTTCAAATCAGTTCTCAGCCGTTCATAATATTTTAATATAGAAGAAAAGGAATTAATTCGAATGAAATGTTAGTTTATGGAATTACTTTTGTAAAATAACTGAATGTGCGTTTAGTTAAGGTAAGTTATTTCCACAGTTATTTCATATACCTACATATTAGTAATAAAAGAGTGAAGAAATAAAATCGAGGACACATAGTACTTATTTCACTGAAACCAAAGTGTTTTACAACTTTCTTAATTAAAATCTCCTGGTAAATATCTCTCTCGCATTATTAATTTGCAGGTAATTTATTATTTTGTAGATATCAAAAAAATATCTTGAAATAAAATAAAAATATAATATGTATAATCATGAGAACCATAATTAGTTAGTATACCATGATGTTGTATCCCGCATAATGTTATTAGATACATATTATTATCTAGTTATATAAAATAATGTTTTACATGATACTTATACTTTATTAGATAACACCAAACAAATAATATCACATTCCCAAGCGACCAAAAACTTCCCCATTTCATAAACATAACACAAACAGACCAAAATATCTTTATCCAAAATATTTTAGGCGAAAACATTAATGGCGTCGTGGGTGTCGTAGTTCGTACCTCTAAATCGGTTGTTGAATATAAATCAATGTAAATAAATGCAAAAACCGTTTTGTACGAAATCCCGTGACTCGAATAATTAAAGAATGATTGAGGTAAGAATTACAAACAACTTAACACTGAAGAGGCGTTGTGGTGATCATGGATGAATTTCTTTTAGTGATTGTTAGGACGTATCTTTTAAAATCTTAATTTAGTTATTAAATTTATCCGGGCTATATTTAGTCAGTTTTAGTCACTCATTCAAGTTACCTTTCCAGTCCTTTCTCATAATCTTAACAATCCCCTTTTCCCTTTCCTGAAATATTTGCATGCATTTTGGACTGCTTGCAAATGTTCATTGCTGGTCACTTACCATCAGGTGACCCAGCAGCTCCTTTGCGAACTAGAACTAGAAATCTATTTCATTGCTATCTAAAATCTATACTAATATTACAAAGCCGAAGAGTTTGTTTGGTTGAACGCGCTATTCTCAGGAACTAGGGCATCGATGTGATTTTTTTTTGTTGGATACCTTATTTATCGTTGAAGGCTATAAATCATCACGCTAAAACCAATGGGAGAGGAGTAATGCGAGTAAAACCGTGGGGCACAGCTAGTGTAATATATAATCATAATAAATAAAACGCTGTATGAAGAGTTAAGACCGAGTTGGATTAAATCAAGGACAAAATTACGAGGGATAATTTTGTTTAAGACACATTTAGGCAAAGGGTTTGTAAGTTTGTTCAAAGTATATTATGTGGAGATCCCTTGAGTGGAATGTACGATTCACAAACCTTTATTAAATTGACAACTTTATCAGTGCGATTGTGTGATATTAGGCTCTGTGCACACGTAGAAGCATTACATACACACATTATTTATTTTATTTATTTATGCTTTATTTTACATGTACACACCAGGACAAACAAACATAGACCATAATTTTATACAATAATAATGCACGAAGGCGGCCTCATTGTTCAAAAGCAATCTCTTCCAGGCAACCCTGATTGTAAGGAATGATGAACGAGTACGCGTTGGCGCAAATTCAATGTCTAAAATAACTAGGTAATTTATGAAGGTACATTACAAAAACAAAGAAGAAATAAGAAAAATATTTCTTAATTGGATAATAATCCATAGTGATATTATAAATGCGATAATAAATATCTGTTGTAATAAAAACCAATGAGATTATGTTCTTTTCAAGTAATATGCATATCTAATAAGTTAAGAAAGTTATTGGATAAAATTAAATTTCAACCTAAATGAAACTATTCAATATAAATATTTAAAGTCATTTCTGAGTTTATATGTACATATTATATCCCTAAATAGGTATATAATTAACATCTTTGTACTTTAGTGCTTTATAGTTTATTACCAACTTAGCATATGATATCTTTACCTTTAGAAAACAATTGACACAAAGCTTAACGCTGATCGCGCAAATCTCAGGAACTACTAGACCGATTAAAAAAATTATTTTATGTATGTGATCCCTGACTGCTGTCCTATCCTACTAATGTTATATATGCGAAAGTTTGTGAGGATGTATGTGTATGTGTGTGTGTGTTTGTTACTCTTTCACGCAAATACTACTGAACCGATTACAATGAAATTTAGCACATATATCGAGGGTAACTTGGATTAATACATAGGATAGGTTTCATCCCGGAAATCCCACGGGAACGGGAACTATGCGGGTTTTTTTTTCAAAACGCGGGCGAAGCCGCGGGCGGAAATCTAGTAGGCTATAAACGTACCACGATCGAAGTCAGGGTGAACCTCTGCTTAATAATATTAGTAGTATTGTAGGAAAGACTCGTGTGCGTAGTGGCTTATAAAGTATTTTACGCGTCGCTGATAGCGGAGCTCATCTTTCTCTATTTTTATTACTTCCCCGGGCGTGTGTAGTGATCTTTACTGTGAGACTAAATTAGGAATTCTTTGCCTTCATTTATAACATATTGTGGGTAAATGAAAGTCATGAGTTAAATAAAATTCATTTTATTTAGGAATGTATGAAAAATGATACATGCATTTGACACGTATACTTTACATACATATAAATACAATTAGATAAACACAGAAGAAAGGTGATAACTTTAATCACTAAGATACGTTATATGCTTTCCAACTTTGCCTGGGTTGAATTGATGCTACCTGAAACTTTCATCAAGTAAAAAATTTGTGTTTCAATCGTCATAATACATAGATTATTTTTTTTTAATATTAAATAGATAAAAATTTACGTAGGTAGTTAAGGATACAGTTTCTATGAAGAACAGCCTGCAAGAAACTACGTAGTTACCCTTTTCAAATCATGCTAATATTATATTTCAAATTTCAATTATACAATAGAACAGTATGAACAATCAACGTGTGTATAAAAATAATGATAATCCTGCTATACGTTAATTAAATGTAAAGAACTATAATGACGTTCCTAAACTGAAATGTTTTTGTGTTAAAAAATGTAATCTACACACATGTAATTTAACTGCGACATTACGCTCACGTTTTCATCACGACAAAAACAAATAACAATTAAACATAAAACATTCCGCAGGTGACTGTAGCCCTGAAATTGCCCAGCTTTGTGGTAGGGTTGTCAAAAATAGTTTAGTCAATTTTTGAAGTGAAACTTCTTTATCGGGGTTTGAATAAAATTTAGTGTAACATTTTTTCGTTACGCGTGACATTTTTCCGTTACACGCCATCTTTTTCGTATCCCTACCACGCGTAATTCGACGTATTTCTGTAAAGTTGCATATAGTAAATTATTTTTTGAAAAATAAGTTCATAATGAAGTTTCACTTCTTACGTGTGTACACTAGTGTGTACACACGTAAGAAGTAGTAAATTATTATTCAAAAAATATATATATATATAATATATATGCTAATACGCACACATTTTTTTTCAGTTGCAGATTGTGTTTGGATATTAATGAGTTTTTGGTGATTAAACATTTTGTGAAGGTTTGAAAATGCTATTTATTAACTTTTAACTTTGTTATGTATTTCGATGATTTATGTATTTAAATGAGTTTGGTCACATGTTGACTTATATTATATATCTTTACACAACACATCAAAAGATTGTTTCTAGCAGTAAATGTGTAGTAAATATGAAAATTTTACAATACATAGCGAATCTATGCGATAGCTGTTAAAAAAATGTAAACATGAAAAAGTTTTTTAATTTACTTCAAAATGGTTTTGGGATTCAGTTCAAAAAGTTAGTTTAACAATCTCTGTTATTCAATGTTCAGAAATGTTATGATTTTACAAGGGTTTGCTTCAGGCTAGTGAGTACTTCGTAGTTAGCAACTTTACTAGTACTTCGTTATAGTACTTCTATATGTACTAGGTTGAACTGGGATGTGCCTTATGTTTTATCCTTAAAATGTTACATTCATTAGCAGGTTTCATATAAATTAAGAAGTAAGTTATATACATGAATATTATTATTAGAATATTCCTCTAACAAACCTGTGTATATTAATAATAAGGGTTATATTTATATAAAAAATATTGCAAAACGATTTGACGTCGTGGCCACAAGCATTTTAGTTCTTAAATAGATTTATTGTTCAAAAATGAAATAAATATTTAGTGTTGCGCATTTGAAAACAAAACTCATGTATTCCAAAACAAATCAAATTAATTGAGATATCGATTTAATGTCAGTGTGCCAGCCCTACCCATCTAAAAATTAAACAACACACGAATATCTGCTTTCGCGCGAGTGAGTTAAGAGATATTATTGCCTAGCAAGCTATTGTTTAGGAAAAGGCAACTTTTGCGGCGGTTGTTCGAAATACAGAGATGTAATATTCTCTCACGATGAGTATTAAGTTGAGTGCAATTCTATATGAAGTAGTTGAGTGGGACTATAACGTACCCTTTATATACCAGATGGGGCAATTTTTGCTTTTTGATATTAAAAAATAGAGCGTTATTATACTTATAATTAATAAAACCTTTTATGTATGTTCTTTTTAGGGATGACACATTATGTATTTTTAAATATTTATAATTTAATTTATTTTAAATATTTACCTAAATAACTAATAGTGTAAAAACTTACATATTTTTTTAAATTTACAGTGTTTTATTTTGATTTGCATTTATCACACAGATTAAGCATCATCTCATTAACGATTTATACTTAGTTTTACATTAGTAATTTACATATGAATTACATAAACACATTTGTACCTTTAAGTAGATCGTAGCTGGAACAATACAATAGTTGCAGCACTAAATATTATAAACTATCCTTCCATCCGGAATTTTAAACATTTCAATAATTTAATTTCAATAATTTTAAGCAAACAAACTGCACTCAAACAAAAATATCGTCCCTTAATTACACTTCTGTAAAACACATGCATAATAATTTCGCAACATTACGGAACCCACGCTTGATGCAGAGTAAATAGATTAACAATCATTGTTTACGTTTGTCCGTATCGAAAGTTTGAATGTACAAATGGTCACTGAATGAGATTCGTTTACTGGTGTATCGAAATGATTATATGGGACGGATTTACCTAAACTAACAGGGTTTTGGTGAGGTACCTTTACTAAATACATAGTTAGCTATGTATTTATAATAGTAATGTAGTATTTAGATACACAATGGGAAGATTTAAGATCGTTTAATGTAGTACTGAATAAGCTTGCTGTATGTGATGGTCTTTGAGATTGTTTAAAATATATTTTATGGGATGAAAAAAGTCTCAAACATTAAATTATTCAACTTGAGGTGATTTTGATTCGTCAAAATACAGAAAAATAAATTTAACACTTTACAATTTACCATTTAAAAAATTGTGATTAAGAATTATCTATTACCTAGTAACTAGTTGTTATTCGATAGCAAGGGATTAAAATTTATGGTAGAAAATAGAGGTATTATTTATTAAGTACACAGTATTGTGGATAACTCAAAAAGTTTCATCAGATCAGTATTTGATTTACATAAAACCATAATATGAACACCTCCTTTTATATAAAAAAAATCTAAATGATTTTTCATATTTTTCAGTCGGTTAGACGCGAGGTTAGTAATTTCTAGTCTCATTCACGTTCAAGGGTAAAGAGTCAACATTTTCTGCATATTCATGTGAAGGCTAATTACGCAAGACCCTGAGCATTAGAGATGATGAAAAAGCCGTGTTAGAAGCACAGAGCCGCTTTTTGTCAAAGAAGTTTTACATTTTTTTTATTCGGCTTCATTTCCTTTAAGTTTTAAGCCAGACTTTGTGTGGGTACAGCTAATTATATAAATACTAGCTTACCGCCCGCGGCTTCGCCCACTTTGTCCAACACCTAATAAATTATATACTAAAACCTTCCTCATGAAACGCTCTATCTATTAAAAAAAAACACATCAAAATCCCTTGCGTAGTTTTAAAGATTTAAGCATACAAAGGGACATAGGGACAGAAAAGGCGACTTTGTTTTATACTATGAAATAAATATAATAACTGCTCGCTAGGTATGCTCCATTGTGGCAAATAATTGCATGGATATCGATTAGAAAGTGTTCTACATAAGTATTATGTTAGGAATGATTTTATTACTAGCTTTCTGTCAATGAAAATTTCCACAGGAATGAGATATTTCACAGCGGTAAAAAGTAGCATTAGAATACAATCATATCATGAAATTGCTCTGTTGTGATGAGGAAGAAGGAGAAACAAATTCGCATTAGACGCTCTTAACTTCAACTCCATTTTGTATATGTAATATTATAATATGTCAGATATACTCAATAATCTGTAAGGCATTAATTTAACGAATGTTGGGTATGTCTGACAAATAAGAAAATACTAGTTTTGACCTGCTATACGTTACTGTAGCACATTGTTTTTCTATTGAAAAGAAATGAGAAAAAATAGAAAAATAATCTTGGAAACGGGTATATCGTCAATGTTTTAGCTCATTTGATGCAGAACTTTTTGAATTTTTATTGTGTTTGTGCACACAATAAAATTTCATAACCTTTTTAACCCATTTTCTTTTTCTAGCTAAAGACATATTATTTATAATTCCCTCGATAGTGCAGTTATATTTGCTTATATCCAGATCAAGCTTATCTAATATATTATGTATTTGATATGACGTCATTACAATTTACAATCAAGCTGTTGAAGGATTTTCCACGAAATTTGTAATTGTTTTGATATAATAGTAAATTCTCGGGGATAATTCGTAAAACGTGGATGAGAGGTTTAGCCAATGTTGAAAATAAAATAAATAAATAAAATAAAAATCATTTATTGAACAAGCTTCCTTACATCAGAATATAGACCCCAGACTCCCAATATAGCTTTCGCTGTGTTTCAGGAGTCTGTGCCTTCCCGATACATTACATCAGAATAGTTCAATAGTAATTAGTTACAAAAGAAAATTTTTACTTAATGTTGACAGATGAAAAATAATAATAAATTATAATAATATTTAAAACAATTTAGTTCCATAATAGCAAATAGAATAATTAAGACAATTAAAATAATTAATACAATTAAAACAATTAATACAATCAAAACAATCAAATTAGTTAAGTTGTTCTTCTTCTAATAATAATGTATATTTAGAACAACTATGTTTCCGGGGAACTAAAATTTGGATTTATTAATATAGGAAACGTAAATGTTTCCAGTATAATGATATTTTGAGAGTTCTCAGCTTATTTTATTGCGTATATTATAATATTGTAGCTTCGTATTTTCGTAGCATTGTAATACCGTAGCATCGTATTTTCGTAGTATTGCAATATCGTGCAATATCGTTACGTTGTGTATATCGTAGTAATGGAATATCGTTGTGTCGCTGCTTCGTAGCACTGACGTATCGTAGCCTTGCAGCAGCGTAGCACGGGTTACTATACATTGAAGCCCAGTCGTAGTATTATTGAAATAGTAAATAGTAGTTATCAATTAGTATTCATCCCATAATGATTATGTGATAAATAGTATTTAAATTATTGTAATTATGAGTGTTTTAGTGTCACTTTTTTACTTATTTAAAATGTTTCACAAGAAATAAAGTTAATACATGAAACTCATGAAGAGAATCTAATAGTGACTATAAACTCATATGAAGTCCTTCACTTGATATTTGTTGGGGTCTTTATGTTATTTTTATGGTGTTATTAGCAAGATATGGACATTATTTTTTATGCTTTTGCTCTCAGCTACTCTAGTTGTAGCCAACATTAGCTGTTCTAAAATTATTGAGATCCTTATCTATACTATATATAAAGCTGAAGAGTTTGTTTGTTTGTTTGAACGCACTAATCTCAGGAACTACTGGTCTGATTTGAAAAAATTTTTCGGATAGATAGCTCATTTATTGAAGAAGGCTATTAATAGGTTATATATCATTACGCTAAGACCAACAGGAGCGGAGGGTGAAACCGCGAAGCGCAGCTAGTATACGAGAAGGTGATATTTATTTTAATTATATTATCAAGTTAAAACTGATGTAATATGATTACTTATTAAATGAAAGAGACATTGTTTCCCGCGTTTTTAATTAAATCAAGAATAAAGGAATATAAAAAGACGGGTTTCATAATGCTTCAAGAGGCTTTGGATGGCGTCACGGGTATAATTAGTAAAGGGTAATTACTATAGAATGTCTTTGGTTAAATTAAAGTTTTTTTGAACGAGTGGGAAAAGGTTATATTATATTGTTGTATTATATTATCTGTGGTTTTAAATACATAAGGTTATATTAGTTGCTTATTCTAGTTTCAATGGAATTGTTAGCAAATCCAAAAATATAAAAAACCATATAAATCATTTGTCATGTGTATTCTCGATGAAGATATTTATTTTATTAACATGATATTTTATATTCATATAGATTTTGCTTAAGAAATGAACTATTCTGAAATAGCTCAGCATATTTCTATGACATTGAGCGTTTGCAATAATAACTTGGATTAATAATAATAGGATAATTTAAATCCCATGAAAAATTAATAAGAATGCCTCCCCAGGAAAATTTTCTCCCAGGTAATAAAAATATTTTCCCCGGTAAATCCGAAATGAATTAGCCCTCAGTAATTTAGGCAATTTAATTTCACCGAAATTGTCAAAATGCCTTGAGAATAATTTGTAAATAAGAGCCATTGTGATATTTAATAAGGCTGTGTTATTGTAATTTATTTATTTGAGTTGAATTGTTATGACAAAGGTATGCCCGGCTTGTTTTGAATTATTTCAGTATGAATTATGGAGATTTCTCGGCTGTGACTAGCTTGTGCGCGCGGCTTTGTCTTTGGTTAATTGACGAATATAATAAGTGTAATGTCTGTATACTATGACAATAGAAAAGCGCTTCTTAAATAAGTCTAGTCGAATTTTGTGTTTGAATTTGTAATATTATTTAAAAACTGGGTAACTCGAAATTAACTCTTTGTTACAGAATATTCTCGAGTGGCTTTAAAAGCATTTGGTAAAATTACCGAAAATTAAAATAAAATCACAATATTTGATAGTAAATTGTTATCTATTAATAACAAAACGAATTTATTCCAACAAGCTTTAGTAAGATAGTTTGTTTGTATACACTCAAAAATTTAGGCGCTGAATTTAAAACGACACGGTTAGACGCCGCCATCGCGATTTATTATAATTTATAAAACTTGGTTAATTAAACGACTAAGCAGCCTTAAATCATCGAGAGGCTTTGCTTAATTTATACCATCTACTTTATGTAGCGATTTCGTGGTGCAAACAGCAGCGAAACGCGGAATCACTGAATCTATAAACATACCTATAAAACAATAACTTCTATATGCTAAAAAAAGAGCCTGCCGAGCACACGTGTCAGAAGTGAAACTTCTTTGGCAAGTTTCAAAGATACCAAATCGTCGCATTACTCCATGACGTGACGGTATGGCCATTACGCTACCTTGAAATTTAACTCTAAATGTGCCTAAAGAAGTTTCAATTCATAACAATAACTAAGTTTTAACTTTTCATTTTATTGCCAAATTGTATTGTCAAAAATAATGTAAACTATGAATTAGAAATTTTCAAATATTTGTACCTACGTATTTGTACCTATAAGGTTCCGATCAGTCGAAAGATTTTAAATCGAAACATTTAAAATTCTTTAATTGGTATCTACAACCTTAAAAATACTTTTAAACTAAGCTCCCTTTTAAAGAAGTTCCATCTCCACTTGGACCTCCTTTAATTAACCTTCTTTATTTTTTACAATGCTATTAAGCCGGTAACGAGACGTTTTCTAATTTCCTACACCACCTAATAAAATGGACTAGCTACTTTACTCGGTTATCTTAAATTAAAAATAGATTGAATCTTTAATTCAATTGCAGGGGGATTAATAGATTTAACAATGGTTAGATATTGCCTCAGTAAGTTTAGTGGATTTGGAAGTGGTTGAGATTGTAATGTCTGGGTTGGATCGGAGAAATAATGTGATATTGTGTTTAATGTTTTTGAAGTGAAAACTTCTTTAGCGGAGTTGAGCACTTTTTCTGTAATGGGTATAAAATCTTAAACTCGCGTCAGAACACGAAACCCTGATCGAAAAAGCGTGACGGATGGAGAGTAGACAGCTATCCCCTCTCTATTACGCGCGTTTTCACTTCTGCCGGCACTACCGGAGTGCAACCCGTCTTTTTTTTTTTTTAATACTCGCATGCTTTTCAAAAAAATATTTTTTATAAGTACAGTTTACGTAGGTACAGCTTTCAAAAATAATGATATTTCAAAAAACAAATGTTAAGAACATTGGGTTAACGGATACTGTTATTTTTTCGAAAGGTAGCTTGAATTAATATCAATTTTAAGGTTAAGGATATAGATATGTAGCATTTAAATTGTAAATTATTTTACATACAATTGATGATGTCAACTAAATAAAAATAAAAAGTTTCATCCCGCCTAAATTCACACGTGAACACAAGTTCTATCATTTATCCTACTTTAAAAATAGGAAGTTTGTAGTTCAGTGGGAACAATCAATTCAAGGGTTAAGTCAAGCGACTTAAAGCCGACTTTGCGTAAACAGAAAATTTCGCCGCAACTCGCTCAAATAAATGTGAAGCTATTAATCTCAAAGCTTATTTCGGCGTTAGGGACTCTTCACACTACACTTCTACTGCATTTTGTATGAATTAAGTAATTTTTGAGAGGTAACGATCTCATTTATACAATTGTTAATTTATACATTTCATAACCTAAAAAAATATTTTGTACCGTGATTCATTTAATGATTTATTAATCGAAGAGAACTAACAAGTACATAATGTATAAGGTATGTTTTTAAAACCTTATACATTAGTATGTTTTTATAAAAGGCATTTGATAAAATTAGTTTTATCAGTAGAGATGTTCATCAGTTTTGGATTAAACGAAGCATGAAATTAAGATAATAATCTGGATGAGCACATAATTTAATTTACTCGCATACTTATACATGGTGAAGCGCGTGCAGCCTGCAGGTAGTAGACATTAGAACAATCATATTTATAGCACATAATTTGTATGCGATTGATTGGATTTCTATGAAAAATGCCTTTGCAATAAATATTTACATCATTATGAAATAACATAGAGTGAAAAAAACAATTAACTATAGCAAAATTTGTTTGTTTCATTATTAACTCGAAGTTCTTTATTTTATTTTCTTCATACAACTTTGCTTTTTCAATTTCTTTCGTAATTATTAACTTTAGTCAAGTATTAAATTATTATTAGTCAAACTATATTTTAAAGAAATATTTCAGTACATCTCACGGTATGTGTGACGACGTCTTACCTTGCAGTATTTCAATACATGATGTATGAACATCTTTTGTTGAAAGCTCGTATATTTCCCTTGATTTATGCCCATACCGAGGGTATGTGTTTCATTTTTCATGGCCGATAATGAGATAAGTTTGTATTACACGATCCGCTGCATGAATAGATAAATAGTTGTTTCGGCTCGATTCTGAAAGGCTTTGCGAATCGGTAGTTCATTTTATGAGTTTTGTATCAATAAAGTTTGTGATTGAATCATAAATAAACAATTATGTTATCATTAATATGTAGAATTGCAGTAATATGTCAGTCATGCGGCTGCATATAGATTTTAAATTTATCAAAAATTATTATTTTTAGATAATGTTTAAAGATTTGTGTATGTGTAACATTGGTAACATTATAACTTAAAAACACATCTAGATCTATAACCGTGTGGTCTATTATTTCATTCGTTATTACATAAAATCATAACTGTGTTTGAAGCAGTTGAAATAATTTCGAATATAATATTATTGTAACCAGACATAATAATTAGGTTACATGTGCAGTTTCCAAATATTTGTTTTTACCATTTAATTTTCTATGTTTGTCGTCTGTATGTGGCTATCCTTTGTTTTTTTAAGTACTAATTAAATGAATCTTTTGTCAGCTAATGATAACGTTAATCGCCATTCTAACCTAAAATATAATATAGGCAACAAAACCTGTAAATGTGTATCATTATGCAAAGACCATTAAACTCTTTACCTCATATTTTTGAATACACCTCGAAACACAAAAGATTCCTCACAAAGAACTGCCATCAATCACCTTTCCAAGCTTTTTACTTGGTTCTAGTACTATGTGACGGATAAAGGAATATCTAGATTATTTTTATAATGTTTTTCAGCCTTTAAGTGTATACGAATAAAGAGTTTTAGGTGTATGTAGACTTAAAAGTATTAAAATCAATAAGCAAGTGTTTCAAATGATATTACAAAGAACATTTTTCTTTTCATCCATCTATTTTTCTTTATGATGGCAGTATACACAATTTTTATTATATGTTAGGGAAAGTAGACCAGTAAATAGCCCTATTTAATTTAAAATTAAAAAAAAACCATTTAAACATTTTGCATACAAATCCCCAAAAGCTCACTCGTATATCAGGAGCAGCTTACAAATTATGCAAATTGAATATTGCATACCGTAAATAAATGATTTTTTCACATAAATATTTTATTTCCCCACAAAGTATAATTGCCGAACAAACAGACCAATTAGATGTCGATTTAATACCTTATACCGTTGTTTGTGGACAATTATCGGAATCCATTGGAAGTTTCACGAAAATAATATTTCAACGTTTATCAGAGAGACCACATTCGCATTGTTTCAATTTTATTTTGCTTTCATATTTTACGAATGCCTGATGGATACATTTTAAATGGCAACGGTTTGAAGGTGATTTTGGAGATTGTGTGATGTTTATTGTGTAATGTTGTTTTAAAATGGATTAATATCAAGTTAAGTGGTATTGGTATTCTTGAATTATCGCAAAGTAGAGATGTTACATTTTTCTTACTTCTTTTTCTTTATAGGACTTCTTGTTTATCAAAGCGGTATTATAATAATGAATTCTATTTAAGAATCGATTAGACTCTTAATTTAAACACTAAGTATTCAGATTTTCAAATGAAACAAATAATGATGATCACAAAGCAATATAAATTATTGAAATTTTTTAATTTGCTCGATATAATTAGAATAGATCCTGAAAGGAGCTATGTTTTTATTAAACAGAATCCTCAAAAATATCATCTAGTTTGACATAGAATATTTATTTTATTTTTTTAGATGTGGTCTTGAATATTACCTATACGTATCATGCGATGTTAAATCCGAAGATATTGGGAGTGACGAAGCGAATGACGAACACAAAAATGTAAATGCACAATAAAAGAAATAAATGAAAGTGCGAGTGCGATATCCACCTGTAAAATTCCACACGTCAGCACACGTTTTTAAAATTCCCATATCGCGTATAATTCAAAGGCAAAGCAATCACATTGCAGCAAACAAATTGAGATTCGCGACCGCAACGACATATCCTATTCCACAATTCAGGCTCACAATTTGAAGACGAGCGTTGGGAATACGGATTCGCGGATATTTTGCTGCCTTTTGCGGGGTGATGCAGCTAGGATGTAGAGATCTAGATGGGTCTTGATTTATGTGTGGTTTTTGGCATGTCAAATCCAATAAATATTTGTTACATGTATTTTTCTTTTTGATAAATAAATAAATAGAATAAAATAAAAAATGTACTGCGAGTGTGGCTAGGTTTTGTTTTTACTTTTGATTTGAGACAGTTAGTTTGCTTTAAAGTATTTTTTGTAAGCTATGTGTATTACATAGAATACAGCTGTAGCTTTTTGTAAATTCTAAAAATAAAAAGAGTAAAATGTGTAAATATAATATAAGTACTTACATGAAACGTAATGTATAGCGTAAATATAATGTAGGTACCCATAACGTAATATCCATTAGTAACATTAGTAACCATTAGCTTTGCATATTAAATATTGTTTTAAAAAAATACACATAAAAAGCTATATCTTATAATTCAGAATCACCAACATTAAAAGTCAAAGTATTTGATTACTCTGCTCTATGTACAATTACTCTAGCTCTCAATACTTATCTTATTGTCAATTAGAAGGCACATCTAGTTACCTATAACTGCGCATGCATCGTAAATCCAATTGTCATTCCGGTTGCAAATAGTCCCCATATCCGCATGACACCATTTGAGATGCTTATAAGTCTGCATTAGTGTTACTGGGCTCATAAACTTGCATGATCTTCGGCTACAGGGTTTTAGGTTAAAGCTGTATGATTAATGATGGGTTTGATACTTTGACTTTTTTAGCAATCTAAACGCGGTTCAAGATGATCGGTAAGGTGTAAATAATTTTGGTTGACTGGTGGTGGTTGTAGTTTTAGTAAACAAAAGTCAATGTTATTTCTGTCTGTCTTTTATTTATTTCTGAAGTGAAACTTCTTTATCGGGATTGGAAAAAAAATTGTGTAACACTTTTTCGTTACGCGTGACATTTTTCCGTTACACGCCATCTTTTTCTTATCCCTACCACGTGTTCGACGAATTTTTCTGTAAAGTTGCATATAGTAAATTATTTTTTGAAAAATGAGGTTATAAAGAAGTTTTACTTCTTACGTGTGTACTAGTACACGCACACATTTTTGAAGTGAAACTTCTTTATCGTGGTTGGAAAAAAATTTTGTGTAACATTTTTTCGTTATGCGTGACATTACGCGCCATCTTTTTCTTATCCCTACCACCGACCACGCGTGACTCGACGAATTTTTCTGTAAAGTTGCATATATTGTAATTATTTTTTGAAAAATAAGGTCATAAAGAAGTTTCACTTCTTACGTGTGTACACTAGTACACGCACACATTTTTTTTAATCTGAAGAATATATAATATATATTGTTGACTTTAATTCAAATTCTATGTTGGTACTCTGTTAGATTGAACTAAGAATTATCTCCTAAGATCTTTCCTTCTTCCTGTATACATTACTTCGATTGGAACGAAAACAATTATTCTGGTTTATCACACAAATAGACACAGATTCAATCTTATCAGATCGTTAATCTTTTATCGATTCAGTTTGTTGGTTTGGTTGGAAGGTCACTATGACTGATAAGGCCTCCAAATAACTAAACTGTTGTAGTAAATTAATAAATAAATTTCTAAATCCATACTAATATTATAAAATATGCGAAAGTAACTCTGTCTGTCTGTTACTCAATCACGTCTTAATTACTGAACCAATTTGCATGAAATTTGGTATAGAGATATTTTGATACCCCAGGACATAGGATAGGTTTTATTCCGGAAATCCCACAGGAACGGGAACTATGCGGGTTTTTCTTTGACTGCGCGGGCGATGCCGCGGGTGGAAAGCTAGTAATAGATAAAATTCTTTATTTTAAGATCTAGGTATTAGGTGTCCAAATAGCGTTAATTGGTTGAAGAGAATTTATTTAAACATTAAAGTTTCAAGACTATAAAATAAAACAAATAAGCAAAGGTACGTTACAAATAAAATTTGTCATTCCATTTTGTTTAAAGCGAAACATTAAAAGATTAAACCGGTAGAATTCAAGTGTTGTTTCACGATAAATTTAAGAGACAGTGAGCTGACAGGGAGGTGGCGGGAAATAAAAAGGATTGTAAGAGATTGCAGTGTAGTGCTTGTGGTGTCGAATATCAGTTATATTGGTTTTATCAACCGTGCTAAAGACGGTTGAATGTGACGTGATGCTAGTTGTAGCTTTTCTGGTGTTGGGTATTAGAGTAAGAATTACAAGTATTGTTTGGCGACTGCAGCTGAAGTAGCCTTTGCCGTTCACAACTTGTCGTTCGTCTGTTAGAACCTGTGGTTAGAACTCTAAAACAGCATACATAAATTTCACCTGACCCGGATCTAAGATGTCCCAATCGATTCCAACAACGACTTCAATAAAACAAACTTTATAAACGTCAAGTCATTAAAAGTTGGGCACAAAAACGCGGGAAAAATTTAAAAAGGGCAAATTAATCAAAGCGTAGTTAAACTCATAGCACTGAGAACAAAGTTATCTCAATTAAAGAACCGACTTTATGGTGCAGCAAATTTTATGAGAAACCAGCCTTGTTTTAATCTTATTCTGTGTTATGAGTGTTTTGCTAGCGGCCATGCTGATTCTTGAGGAAGTTTTGCATTTTTGTGGGGAGAATTTTTTCATAGAAATAGTATGGATAAGAAATGGCTGGAAATTTATCGTAAAAATTGGTATTATTTCGTATTTTCTAGTGTTTGATTTTACGCGAGTATTATAGATTTAGGAATGAAAGATTTTTTAACGGATTATTCCACCCGTGACCAAGCTCGCTGTAAAGAGTTCGAAACGTCGGGAAAAAAATATAATAAATAAATCGCGTTTAAAATGCGTTAAAAAATATTTTTAAACGTAAAAATCTTAATACATAACTCCTTTTGTTAATTTTAAATCAAGCTTTTAGCCGTAAACAAAAACACGCGTGAAACCGTGGATCACAGCTAGTTTATATTCATCATCATCATCATCATCAGCCCATATACGTTCCCACTGCTGGGACACGGGCCTCCTATGAGGGTACAGGCCATAATTCACCACGCTGGCCAAGTGCGGGTTGGCGGATGACACATGTCGTCGAACTTTTTAATTCTTCGACATGTCGGTTTCCTCACGATGTTTTCCTTCACCGTTCGAGCAGTGGTGATGTTACAACATGCGCAGATAAATTGAAAAATCATTTTATTTCCTGCGCGCTCGCCTGGTCCCGAACCACGGACTTATCGATTCGAAGTCCGAGGTCTCACCACTGAGCCACCACTGCTCTAAGTTATAGTTATAGTTATGCCACAGAATACATAATAGTAGCTAAACGCTACAGAACGGACACTCTCCGCCTCCCGCCAAAATGAAACACTTACCTCACCCCGCACGATCAGACATAAAATGGTCCATATTTTTCTACAGGGACGATACGCAACGAAGATTGACAACATTAATCAAATTGACTTAAAGTAATTTTATTATTTTGGATTTGTGATTATCGTTTTTCGTAGAAAATGGTTAGATATTGTGCTGTTTACGGATGTATTTCATCAGAAAAACGCGAATTTTTTTTTACGCTAGTCAAAAATGTGCCAACCATAAAGAGTTTACACACACATTTGCAGTCTCTACAGTGTGACTGTCAAAACTATAATTTTGTATGGAGTGTCCGGGGTGTGGTTATAGTTATGCTCTAGTTTATTAATTATTATATCTTAATATATATAAATCTCGTGTCACAATGTTTGTCCTCAATGGTCTCCTAAACCATTTTACCAATTATAATAAAATTCGCACACCATGTGCAGTTCGATCCAACTTGAGAGATAGGATAGTTTAAATCTCAAATCGTTTTAGAGAAAGCGGGCGAAGCCGCGGGCGGTAAGCTAGTAATAATATATATTAATTTATATTATTTATGAAATATTAATTATAACTTTCTGGATTTATTATTTCGGAAATGGTTTTGTAATAATCGATTGAAGGTCCTTAACATGCAAAATTCTACATTTTTTCGCCAAATTTATCGTAACCAAAGTTTTCGTTAAACATTTTGAGGTTATGTAACGTATTTTTTTCGCGCCAGTTTCATCCTATTGAGAAGACAAAATAACAAAATGGCGTCAGGAAGTTCCATCCATTGAGATAGGCCACGTCAACATTATGGGCTTATCCTGAAAGTGGCATTTTTTGACCACTTTTTAAGCTGTTTAGATAGCTGTTATGTTTACACATCCGGGAATAAATAAGCGGAAAGTTTTTGGAGATATTCATAAAGGATGGAGTGGGTGTATTTTGTTTTGTTGACGTTAAAAGGTTAGGGATAGGTCAGCGGTTAAGCTTTTCGATTACAATCAAAAAGTCGATGGCTTGAAAGAATATAATCGAATCAAAAGAAAAACTAGTGAAGGTACTGATTAATATAAATTGCAATTACGTTATATAAAAAGTAACACAAACAGATAAAAAATGAAGCTTAAAATTATAATGCTATATATGTAGGTATTATTTCTCAAAAAATGTTTCCTCTCAACAATATCTAGATACAATTGAATTTATCAACCTCGTGACCTTTACAATGAAGTCAAAGTATCAAACCTACTTAGACGAATCGATAACTCCATAACATTTACATATCAATATATCGATATATATCTGTATATAGTATTATATTATCTGTATAGCATCCGCACTAGACGGCAGACAATGGTTAAATATACAATTCGTATTCTGCCGCAACATATGGCAGATTAATATTATACAGGGTGGATATTAGTTTATCGGTACTTTACGAATCAGTCGGGTTATCAGGAAAGTAAACTTTGAACTTTGGTATTCATCTATACTAATATTACAAAGAGAATTGGTTTGTATGTATGTATGTATGGTTTTCACGCATAAACTACTGAACCGATTATAATGAAATTTAGCACACATATAAAGGGTAACTTAGATGATAGGTTTGATCCCGGAATTCCCACGGGAATGGGAACTAAGCGGGTTTTCCTTTGAAAACGCGGGCGAAGACGCGGGCCAAAAGCTAGTAGATGATAAATGTGTACGAGAAATTATGAATAGATATTTTTAACTATCTTGGGTATGGTCATTTTAAATAAGAAGAATCGACAGGAAATTCGTTAAAAGATAGAAGATTTCTACAGAAATGATCTTAAAACATAGAATTATTTAGAATGTATTATTTGCAACAATACAAAGCACATTATTCAAAAAGATGTTTCAATTTGAAATCGAGTGATACTTGACAAAGAGTTACAGGTACCTATTCGTTTAATGTGTTATGTAACTAGCTACAACGCTCGATTTCACTCGAGTGATATAGACAGATATTAAGTTTGTACGTTTTGAGTATACCTAATATTAAAGTTAGTTATGAATATACAGGAACATAATATTGAGGACAGCAACACATCCACTTCCCAATGGAGTGGATGCATATGGGCGGCGTATATCGCTCAACACCAGGCGACACGTCTGCTCGTTTGCTATATATAAAAAATAAATAATAACAAACCCGTACGTATTGACATCATTCTACTTGGATTATAAAAAATGTTAAACATATATAATTAAAACATATTTAGTTTCCTCATATTCTCACATTAAAACACCCTGTATATCGCTCAATTCGTCGTGTTTGCTTTTCATTCATCTCACTGGATGGTTTAACTGCTGATTGGTTTATTGATCTAATTATGAATCGTTTATTTGGAAGGTTATGATTGGGTTTATAGAGCCTTGCGTTATAACCAAGATGAATTTCCCATAGCTACCTTCGTATAAAAAAATATTAGGACAGAGAATTAACTAACTATAGAATCTTTACACTTTGACCTTGTTAAGAACGCATTGACTAAATAATTCTGGTTCAAACTAGAAATTGCAGCAAGTTACTTAAGAACTATTTTTTGGATTTTCTCTATGACATCTTGCGATAGTACCAATTAAAATTACAACTCAATAACTCTTCTAAAAGAAGGTACACTAATGAAATATACCTACATTAAACTAGGTGAGATCCAATTGATTTCAACTATTACAATTACTTTGAAACACGATCATCAAGAAATGCTATATGACATAACCATGTATCGAATTCTTCATATAACGTCAAAACATCGTATTGTTATATGTCTCAAGGATACATTAAGAAATAATTGAAATACCACGGGATCTTGTACCGCTCGAAGCGGGATTAGACATTTCAGCGACAGTATGTACTAGTGATGTGCTGAGTGTCGATAAAATTGAGGTACCTAGTCGATAAAATTAACGCTGTGTGCTTTTTCTATGTTCTAAGCTGTTGGTGAATTCAATTCAATTTTCGTCATTTCTTTGTCATTTGATAGAGCAATTTTTTTTGCATTTTGTTGTTCATTAAATATGGTGAAAGGTTCGTTAATTTATTTTTATCCCTGTTTTTACACAACCGTAATTATAATTACTAAATTTCATCTTTTTACATCTTGTACACGAGAGTGAATACGCAAGCGTAGTTATAAATCCCAAGTTATAAAACAATAATCAGTTTTAATCTAGAGTGTTATACAAAAAAGTATATAAATACATTTTCAGACATTGAATGAATGAATGAATGAATGAATGAAACATTTATTGACAACAAAGTATACAAAAAGTAATAAATCAAAAAGTAATAAAGTATCGATATAAATTCGTACATCCCTAATGACTGAAACCTGGAGAGAATTATTCTCAAGCTTCAATAGTGCGTAGGGTGATATTTCAATGGATTACGACTTTGTATCAATTACAATACTAACAATGTTACTGGTTTCGAATACAATTAGGTTCGATTTTTTTAAACTACATAAAAATAGGAGCCCGTCGCCTCGCAATCGCCTTCTTGTGGACTTAATAGATTTTTAGCACTATTGTCAAGTGTAAGTAAGTCGTGTAGCTCTGGAACGAAGTTGCAAGCATCCGCGGTACAAAGTATACACGATCAGTACGCAAAATTCGTGTAGGTACATATTGTAATCACAGACTTAAAAACATCATTACAATATACACACGAGCAGTTTCTCATGGTTGCGTTCTGGCTATGTATAGTGTAGCTTAATGCAAAAGCATGTAATATTCTAGATTGCAGTAAGTACTAAAACGTGATTAAACTGCATTACTGGAAAACCCGTTATCAAAACTGATAACTGATCAAAATCAACTGTTATCCACCAAGTATTAGCATCAATAAGCGCGTCACACACGGTGAAGATACTATTTTATGTTAAGATTCTCTTATATAAAATATTACAGTATCTTAAGGTATCCGGTATCAGCGTTCTGACCATCATTTTTCTTTTTTTCATTGCGTACTAAGACCCCTGTAGAACCGCCATCCTGTTACAAATGACCCGAAATTTTGTGTCAGTGTTTCGGTGATAAAATGATATTGTATTTATATTTTAATATTCGTTTATTTTTTTTTTTATTTTTGATTTTTTTTTATTTAAACTTTTTGTAATTAAACCGAATTTTTGTTTTGCTTAAAAATGTACTTATGTAGTTGTATTTATAAGGAGGAACGCTGGCTCTTGAGACACAGAGTTACTCTAGTTCAAGAGTCAGCGCACATATTTTTGTAAAGTTAATGTTTTTGGCAAAATAAAGATTTATTTATTTATTTATTTATATTTATAGAACAAAGAGTAAAATAACCTCTAAAAGTTTGTAGATAATACTTTTTTATATGTTTCCGACTGCTCTTCTAAAGAATCATCATCAGACCATCCTACTAATATTATAAATGCGAAAATTTGTGAGGATGTGTGTGTGTGTTTGTTACTCTTTCACGCAAATACTACTGATTCGATTACAATGAAATGAAGCACACATATAGAGGGTAACTTTTTAAATCAAAATCAAAATCATTTATTTGCAATCAAACATGGTTACAACACAACAGACAACTTACATAATATAATAACTATAATATGTGGTACATTTATTGTGACATTTTGAACAATGTCTCCTATGCTAGGAAAAAAACCTGTGTTATAGGAGACATTCATCCGTCCTTTGTTACAATTTACGTAAGGATTTATTACTAAGACTATGCAAGTTTTTCCAAAATTTATAACGGTATCAAATGGTAAATATTCATTAACTAAAATAAATATACATATATATAAGTAAGAAAACATTGTTTAACTTAGGATACACATAGGATAGGTTTAATCTCGGAAATCCCACAGAAACGGGAACTATGCGGGTTTTTCTTTGTAAAACGCGGGCGAAGCCGCGGACGGAAAGCTAGTATGATATATTTTAGCACTTTATTAATAGTAATATTAATATTCTAATAAGTGATCAACATTTTATAAATCTCAACAAATTTAAAGACATTCAAAATACACAACATAATATTAACGTACTTCATGTACTTCATATCTAAGACAAAATGTACCATAAGATCTTTTCTTTTCATAATAAATAATAGTTATGATTTCTACACAAATTGAAAACATACCACGATAAAATAGACTTCAAACGAAGTACGTGTACACTGTAGGTAAAGCTAAAACAATTTAGGTTCAAAAACTGCAAAGGGCAGTCGTGTCCCTTTGTTGATGAAGCTGATTATCCCTCCTTTGATTAATTGATGACCAGATTTTAAACAAGGCTTTATTAATTCGTGCCTTGAGGTGTTTCGGTATAGACTTAAGATTTAGCGTAACTAAATTTGGATGTATTTTACAATGATGAAAAAAAATAGTTTTCGGAAATTAGGCGTTTTTGCGTAGCGACTAATATTTGCGTTTGTTTATATAAATCCAATGTATATTTTATAATGTATGGAGCAGTTTTATAGCACTACATAGTATAAAACACAGTCGCTTTCTCTGTCCCTATGTCCCTATGTATGCTTAAATCTTTAAAACTACGAAACGGATTTTGATGTGGTTTTTTTAATAGATAGAGTGGTTCTCGAGGAAGGTTTTAGTATATAATTTATTAGGTTTTAGACAAAGCGGGCGATGCCGCGAGCAGAAAGCTAGTTTTCGTATAAAACGAAAGGCAACTTTCGGTAGCATAGGTGATTTCATTCTGATTTTTTATAATTATTATAAAAGAGTCATTCTAAGGCTGGTTGCAGAGCTTGACCGACCGTCAGTGCGTACCGTCGGTCCTGACGATACGCATCAACAATTGTATGACTATGACACTAATGCGCATGCGCATACGCGTGCGTATGGTCGGTCTAGCTATAAATGGTTTTATGAATTTCCATACATATATGACAAGCGCGACTGACGTACGCACTGATGGTCGGTCAAGCTCTGCAACCAGCCTCCATCGTAATTCTATCTGAATAAGAATTCATATTCTACCACGTAAGTATAAACCATTAAAACAGCTCAATGATCCAGCTATCTATTATTATAATATGAATTTATATTTGAATTTTAATAGCACTTAAATGTTATGCGTCCGTTTATTTATAAATAGTGATTTTAGTTTCCGGGTATTTTGTTGTACGATAATAATACATAGATAAGATACGATGTAGCGTGAAATGTGATGTCAATCAAGTACTTAAGTACTTTCTTATGATGTAGGTATGGAATAATTTGCTTGAACAAATTACTGGTTTTATATATTTTTTAATAACTCAGCCTCCGGAATCACAGACATAGAAAATCTATTGTGTCGTGGTCCGATCGGGCCGCTCGGGGCTCAATGGGTTAAGCCGGGATTCGAACCTGCGTCTTTTTGCCATTCCAGGACTATGCCTAGCCTCCCGGCGATTCCTGATTCTGCTTGATCTCTCAAATTTCTACCACTCTCTCGGATTTTAGCTAGCCCATTTTGTTCTGATATGTTACGATTTTTGAAGTGAAACTTCTTTATCGGGGTTGGAAAAAAATTTAGTGTAACATTTTTTCGTTACGCATGACATTTTTCCGTTACGCGCCATCTTTTTCTTATCCCTACCACGCGTGATTCGACGTATTTCTGTAAAGTTGCATATAATGTAATGTAGTAAATTATCATTTATGTAGTACTTATATTATTGAAAAATAAGGTCATATTAAGAAGTTTCACTTCTTACGTGTGTACACTAGTACACGCACACATTTTTTTATTACGTTATGGAATTATATTAATATCAGTATCGTCTTTTTTTTCTTAAAATTATGATGAGCCTTAGCGATATTGATTAATAATTAGTAATTGATTGAATCTACATGTATCAGTTCTAGATATTAGTTTAAGTAGAACCAGCTTAATTTTATTTCTTGGAAACATAATGATTAGCGATTTAAAAGAACATTTTAATAATATATAATCTGATGGTAATATAAAATTTTATATAAATAAATATTTCTGGATAAATTGCACCACATTAATGAACATTTCTGAACTATAATAATGTACAAAAAATCACAGACATGAGAAAAATGCCGTGCTCTTAGCTGTGCTATATAACATTCATTCAGATTAACTTATTAAGCCAATTCATACCTTCAATAACCTAAACACAGATATCACAAAATAAAAACAAACAAACACACAAAAGAACCTACACAACAATACAATCACTTATCGTATTTGATAATCAAACAATAATTATAGATACGACGCAATCATTTTCACGTAGTTTTCAATTAGTTCAAAATGTATCTCAAATTGGTTGCATTATTCTTTGTTCTTAGTGTCTGTAATTGTGAATTGTCATATGATTATCACAGAAATGTGGGGATTCGTGTTGCAAATTATGTTCTCCAAAATGAGAAGATGGCCAGAATAATTGGTGGTTCTAAAGTACCTGGAACTACTTCTTATCCATATCAGGTAATTACTAAACCAATCAAGGGATTTAAAACAGATTGAAACCAGTTTGGTTTCTTCTACTGTTTAGTAGGATGAATGTTGTCATCTATTAAATTTTTGAAGTACTTGAATTTAAAAAAAAAAACATCTGATAAAAGTTAACATGTTATTCGATTTCTGAACGTAATATATATTATAGGTCTGCCTTGACAACAACTGCCTTAACAATAGAACCACACGATTACCAAGATACAAAGTAGACGAGGCTATATTATGTATGCAATGCAGCATTCAGTCTTATACACAATTACCTATTGAGTACTCTAATCATAATTAATTACACAGTTGTTGAATTGATGTTTATACTTTCCAGGCAGGTATAGTAGCAACCCTCACAACTGGCTGGACGTCCATCTGTGGAGGAGCTCTCATCTCGAACACCCGGGTCCTAACCGCGGCTCACTGCTGGTGGGATGGTGTTAGTCAAGCAAAGACCTTCACTGTAGTACTGGGATCCTTGACCATATTCACGGGTGGTACAAGAATAACCAGTAGTGATGTGGTGGTGCATCCCTCGTGGAATTTGAAGGACTATACACATGATGTTGCTGTGGTCAAGATTGCGAGGGTGGAATATAATAGTTGGTATATTTTGTTTATACATATAAATTATCATCTTTTTATGGAAGAGCGGCTTCTGCTGTAAAAAAATTGGTTACGTTACTTATGATGTGAGCAGTTTCAAAATCAATTTATTTACTTAAGGGGTATTTGTTACAAAAAAATCTCTCCTCTTAATTAAAATTTTATTCTAAAAATGTTATAGGGTTAAAAATTCAAACATTAATAAAATATAATATTATTTAATATTACAGATAACATACAAGCAATACCGTTGCCAAGTGCTGCAGATGTTAACAATAACTTCGCGGGCGTCACCGCGACTGTCACGGGGTATGGCAAGACGAGCGATGGTAAGTGTAATTAATATAAAATATAATTTGAAAAGCGAAGCAAAGAATAATCTAGTATTCTTTGCTGTGCTTCTTGATCAAGCTAGGTTCAACGTCCCATTATTCATTAGAGTACACATGTTATAAGGGTCCGTTTATTTTTTGATTGAATTGTACAGGTATTTATTACGATATACGTGCAAAAATTTACAGTTATGAAACGTATAAAATTTAATGTATTTCTACAAACAGAAAAAATACTTCTTAAGCATACTTAACAATGCACCAATAAGAATAACCACACCCTTTAAGAACTAATAAATTCCGCAAGTAGGCTGACAATGATGATGATGATGATGAAATTCCGCAATAACATGTGTATTATGCCCTTCTTAGTCACAAATGTCACTTAATAATTAACACCGATAAAAAAATACACCATTTAAAAATTTCAGCTCAAACCAGTTTCCCGACCACCACGGCTCTTCACCACATAAATTTGAAAGTCATCACCAACGCAGTATGCCAGAAAAGTTTTCCCGTGACGATCCACGGCAGCCATCTTTGTACCGATGGCAGTGGCAAGGTTGGCACTTGCGAAGGAGATTCTGGTGGACCGTTGACTGCTGTGGTTAATAATAAACGGACTTTGGTATGTGTTTTTGATATGTGGTATATATTTTTATGGTAGAGTATGCATAGAGTCTGATGTGTGGTCAAAGCCATAAGCAGTTGGTGGTGTCAAACTCAAACTGATACATTTATTTATTCAATTAGACTTATTCTAGAAAAACTTTGGAATCGTCGTTACATAGGTGTCATAGGTGCTCTGTGCTAATTGGACTCAGAATTGAAGTTTTATTCTGTTTTATGTATAATGAAAATTCTGTACCTATAATGAAATCTTTGTGGAAATTGTATAGTTTCAGCAGTTCATTTAAAAGCTCTATTGTATCTATACAAATAAATTTCATAGTTTTGAAGCAAATCAATCCAGATTTTTTAGTTGTTGCGTACAAACCAACATTCATAGTTACAAAATGGAGATTAGTATGATTAAAATATTCCTTTATAATAAATAGATCGGCATAGTTTCCTTCGGCCTGGCTGACAGCTGCCAGTCTGGGAACCCATCGGTGTACACGCGGGTGACTGCTTTCCTTACATGGATCAACGCACAACTATAACAGGAATTATGTATAAAAAAGGTTTTGTGCTAAATAGTATGGAGAATAAATGATATGAGAATTTTTTAATGTATTTTTATTTATGCTTTACTAGATGAACAGCATTGTACTGCACCAAAGAGCGTGTTATAACTTAATAAATAATTGTAAATAATACAATTTAGACAACCGGATTTAAATTTACAGCTGATAAGTCGTATTTATTCATTTAAATAAAGATATTTTTTAAGCCAGACTTTGTTAGCATTTTTTTACTACTTTATAATAAGTACATCAATTCTGGTGAATTAACGTATTTACCAGTTCTTTCCTTGTTTAATATTATTGAGAGGAAAATTTGTGAGCTTAGTCTAAATCATATTAGTAGGAGTAGGATACCAAAATGTTTAGATAACTTTATTTTTCAACTATATTCCCTTATAAATAACAAAGCTTCTTGATTTCTAATTCACTTTAAGCCTCAGGGAGTAACTTACAGTGCTGGAAACTTGCGGAATTATTGCGAAGTTAAAGAATGAACGGTACAATAAAATCTAGGAATTAAGAGGTTGTTTAAGTGTAAGAGAATAAAGAGCCAGTTAGGTATATTATATTGTTGTAGGGGAATATATTATAGTCTTGAGGATTGAACGTCGTTAGGGGACTTGTATTTTTAGATATAAAACTAAGCAAAATATAATATAAAAAGACGTGTGGTACTCGGGGACTGCCGCGGTAAAGCTATTGCATAGAATGCCTTCAGCCACACCTCCGTGCCCGTCGGAGTGGGGAGCGTGAGGTTTTTCGTTACGCAATTTCTGGATTCGGTCCCCGCGCTCAAGGCCCGCGATAGAAGCTATGCGATAGCTTAAAATATAAGGGTCGATAATATAAGGCTCCTTAAAGACGGATCTATGTATTTCAGAAATACAGATCTAAGTTTTTCCGACATGGAATAAATCAAAAAAATAAAAGTTAAGTATATTAAATAAGAGTATAATGTAATTTTTATTTATTTAAACAAAATTTTATTTATAAGTATTGTCTGAAGCACTTAACTGCTTTATGTTATAAAAATTAATTGTTATGTTTATTATAAAGAAGAATGTTAGCTCTTCATTTTTAGACTTGGTGGTGAAAGTTTTTCGCGATACCTCTACACGTCTAAGAAAATGAAGCAAGAGAAATAGCAATGTACTTTACCTATCTATTAAGATACCGATCTAATGATCTTATAACTTGAATATAAACAAGGTCAAACATGGCTACCGCTACAGTTTATATAGTTTGATAAATGATTGTAGATGGCTCGTTAGTCTCACAATTCAAAATTACCGACTAAAGTATAGTAATTACGCCTAACGCGCGGTCAAGCCCTAACTGCTATTAATTCCCCAATTAATCTTAACTAATGGATAACTGACTGTAACTAATGGCTGGTTCACACTTTGATTAGTGTGAGTGCAGGTGATTAGTGCGAGTGCAGGTGTGTAGTGCGAGTAGTGTCCAATTCAACTGCGAGTGCAGGTGATTAGTGGGAGTGCAGGTCAATGGTGCAATTCGCGACGCTACACACTACGCTAAACACTAAACACTAAACACTCGTGTCCAGACGTGTTTAGGCAGGCACACTGCGAGTGAGGGGGAAGGGAGGGCGCGCGGGACGTGGCTACTCGCAGTCCACTCGCAAAAAAATAGAACACGCTTCTATTCACTTTACTACACAGCCTACTAAACACTCGCACTAAACAGTCGCTGTCCACACGTAGTACTACTCATCACCTGCACTCGCACTAATCAAAGTGTGAACCAGCCATAACGTCAGATAATTACTAGGTTTCTGTGTCGTTATAATAAGGTATTCATAAATATGTTCTTAATCTAGGGTAGGGGACGTGAACTAAATACAGTGTATATAAAATGTATTGAGATAGAATATTCTCTTTCTTTAGTCGTTCCTCATAGAAATTATCACTAGACTACTATATATCGGGGCCAATTAATGAAAAACACTTTGAACTTTTTGAAATTTATTTTCAGACCACAATCTTAATTTTTTAATAACTTATTACAGAGAAACAGCCGTCTTCACCCACGTTCCCAATGAAGAGAGAAAGATCATTGTTCATTCGCTCACTGCTTCACATTCACTCATAGTCTATCGTTCTTCCATTACAATCATCGTTCAGAAACTAACCTTACACACGTTCAGAAACCCGTTCCCACATAATATATAAAATAATTACATTATGATACATAGTACTCCTATAAGTGATATATGAAATAAAATATATAGTCCATGTCCGTGCGATTTGCACACACATGCTTATGAATACACATAATTGTATATGCTAATTTACATGCATCTACTAGTAAATTCAAATTATTTCTTTATTTCTTTAACATTAGGTCTTAAATTAATTTGTGGTTGGAACACTCATATTAAGCAAATAAAATGCTTCTGTCAGGAGGTTCCGCTCTTCCTTATCACTATTACAGAAAAAAAAATTATGATTAAATACAATAGAAGAAATCGATAATGAATACTTTTTATGTAGAGCAAGTTTACGATTTTTTGTATGTCTCTAAAATTGATCTGTTATTTATTAGGTACACGTTATTGCCTGTAATTAATAATTTAAGAGGCTCATCGGTTTTTAAAATACAATAACATGTAAGCTCCATAATCTCTATTTAGGAGCTCCTAGGTCACTAATCAAAGGCATTTCTTTTACACGGACAAAGCCGGGACAAGAAGCTAGTATAACAATATTCTGAGAACAAAACTTACTAGCTGCTTAAAGCAAATAGATTTATATATTTGGCGTGTTTCCAAAATTCCTCTTTTCGGCTCTGTTAGCAATGAGTTATTTATTAAAACAAGCGTTGTTTTGTTTAACTGTTTCATGTAACGTATGCATAGCATAAGTAAATGTTTAGTTTTACAACGCTTTTAAAAAAGGTAAGGCTTGGAACTAAAGTTTTGTGTGATTTGTTTTGTTTGTAATGTAAATATCATGGAATTTAAATAAATATACCTTCATAATTATAATCGACTTATCGTATTAATGCAATGAATATGAAGGCTCATATTACCAATCTATAATATAAAAATGAATCCCAAAATGTGTTGGTAAGCGCATAACTTGAGAACGGCTCAACCGATTTTGTTAATTCTTTTTTTATAATATTCCTTGAAGTTCGAGGATGGTTCTTATGTAGAGAAAACGTGAATATGTACCACGAGCGAAGCCGGGGCGGATCGCTAGTATTTTATATAATACTAGCTGTGCCGCGCGGTATCACCCGCGTGGCTCCGCTCCTGTTGGTCTTAGCGTGATAGTATATAGCCTAGATTACTCGTGGATCATGTAGCTTTCGAATGGTGAAAGAATTTTTAAAATCGGTTTCCTCTTTATAATATTAGTGTGTATATCTGAAATTGATGTTTTATGTGTCATGCATTTATCCGAAAACATCAAGATGGTTTTTAAACAAATTCGTCTTCAACTTTAATAATATAAAGTGAAAAAACTAAAACCCAACTACGACAATAACCGGCGCTGAAAAAGTATAAAACAAGATTTCAGAATACTGAACTGAACAAAGTTGCTAATGTAGTTGCAAGTAAATGGACACAGTAGACTCTACCAAGATGGCTTCGTTGTAAATTGACAATTATGTCATACAATACTATTCTGAAGTATGCAATATTCCACTATGTAAAGATAAATTGTCATGTTTGGAAAGGCGTAGTCACACATTGTTGAAGTGCTACGGTAGATAGGTATATTATGTAACGTGTGACTACGCCTTTCCAAACATGACAATTTATCTTTACATAGTGGAATATTGCATACTTCAGAATAGTATTGTATGACATAATTGTCAATTTACAACGAAGCCATCTTGGTAGAGTCTACTGTGTCCATTTACTTGCAACTACATTAGCAACTTTGTTCAGTTCAGTATTCTGAAATCTTGTTTTATACTTTTTCAGCGCCGGTTATTGTCGTAGTTGGGTTTTAGTTTTTTCACTTTATATTATTTGTACTATTTTGGTGTTAAAGTGTATTTGGGGGCATAATATTAACAAAAGTTAAACTGATGAACTAATAAAGAAGCTATGGACGAAAAGATGTGAATTATATGCAATCAGCCCATGAATACAGGTAAAGTCACGAGCAAATGCTAGTAATATATATATATATTCAAAATGTACAAGGAAAGCGCTTTCAAATGATACCAAACTCGGGATATTTATCTTAACTTTATTTTTTTACTCTGTATGTTTTGTCCGATAGAGGACGCCACATTAGATTTTGTGAAACCCCATATAGCCTATAACCAGCGGACAATTAAGACGCTTCTAATGATATGTCATTTGTCAAATTCTGATAAGTAGTTTAGACGTTACGAGGGAACAGATGAACATACATACATACATACATACATACATACATACATACATACATAGCCTGTCAAAATCATAACCCTCCTTTTGCTTTGCCGTAGTCGGGTAAAAATAGATCAAGTTTTTAACTTCATCTATCCGTTTAAGCGTGTTACAGTAACAAACACACAAGCTTCACCTTAAACTGTACTAATATTATAAAGCTGAATAGTTTGTTTGTGTGAATGCGCTAATCTCAGAAACTACTAGCCCGATTTGAAAAATTCTTTCGGTGTTAGATAGCCCATTTATCGAGGAAGGCTATCCATACTAATATTATAAATGCGAAAGTAACTCTGTCTGTCTGTCTGTTACTCAATGACGCCTAAACTACTGAACCAATTTTCATTAAATTTGGTATGGAGATATTTTGATACCCGAGAAAGGACATAGGCTATTTTTTATCCCGGGAAAATGACGCAATCCCGGAAATACCACCGGAACGGGAACTATGCGGGTTTTTCTTTGACTGCGCGGGCGAAGCCGCGGGCGGAAACCTAGTAGGCTATATATTATCACGATAAGACCAAAAGGAGCGGAGCAAGGCGGGTGGAACCGCGGGGAACAGCTAGTAACACTAATCTTACCCATATACAAACAATACACTGACGTAATACAAGCTTCTATAATATTGGAATTAACAAACAATTTTATTACCCTGTGTAAATCATTACAATGATATCTCTAGTGAAATCATCCTTTGTAATATGAAGCATTATTTTATATATGTATTTGGCAAGATAAGGGAATCTGTTGGAGCGTGTATGAGATTTACGTTATTATATTGTGCGATAGTTTGTAAGTTATATTATAATACTGTGAATGTCTTGTTTTATGATAGTTATTTAGTATTCAGCTTTTAAACGATATTTGATACTTAGTATTTATTTGATCTGAGAGACGATAAGATAAGATGATAAGATACGCATAAGATGTCCGGAGGATCATTTTAAAATGATTTTATTATCTTCACCTGTATGTTTGCATGTCATTGACGTTTTGTATGTAACCGACTCGTAGACTTCATTTTGATCCACTTTAAACGCACAAATTTAATTGTATCTAACTTTGTAAACTTTTGAAGGATTTTTCGTGTTTCTTTTTTTGCTTTTTAGCTATTTAATTATTTAATGCATATAACCACATATTTATTTTAAATTTAAAACACTGTTCAAATGCACTTAAAGGACCAAAAACTGTACTAAAGGCATAACAAAGCTATGAGCGTGTTAACGACACAAACTTAATTTCAGCGGTTAATTCGAAAAGTTTTTAGTTTAGATAAACAATTTGTTGTTACCGATAAAAAGAGAAAGAACTTTCCAAGAAACTCAAGACGTGCTCGATAATTTCAGGAGTTTATTTCTAAGTTTTGCGAAATAAAATAAGTTACGGTTAGACCGAGAGATGGATTAAATTTTAGTTCTTGATTAAGGTTCTTGGGTTATCGAGCTTTATTTGCGTGAAATAATTTTGAAATATATGCAGTATTGGAGTTGAATAGTATCTTAAACCATTTTTATTTGACTGTAACAAATACATACCGCAAGGCTAATTATTATTAGTAATTATGTAAAACAAAAATCAATAAAAAGTATGACTATTTGTTATGTTTGGTAAACTAACAATAATTGTAACGCAGTGAGTGGCTCAGTGGAACTAGCGTGGAGCATCGATCCGCGGGTCGTGAGTTCAAATCCACACAAATCTCAATGCATTTTTTATAATTATTAATATTTTTAGAAACGTCTGGAAATCTTTATCGGATTGTCATTGAGAAGGAGTGGCCGTTGAGCAGTGGATCTCGGTACACTGGTTGTTGGTTTAATTTGTTTGAAATAATAATATATATAAGTGTTATTATCCTAAGTTTGTGCTATTATTTTCGTGCGAGAAGGGCCTATATGAAACGCCTTCGATCTCACGATCAAAATTATACGCATTCGATATCCATACGACTGTTTATTACTACCGGAGCTAACTAAAGGCAGGGATTGGAAGGATCCCGTTTATGAATAAAATCCTCCTGGCGCCCTCATTAATTTGCTAAGATTACTTAGATATAAGTTTTGTTAAAATAAGCTAGTTAGTTAGTATTCATATCATCGTGTGCTTAGGAAAAATAACCCATAATATATTATTACAGTAGAAGAGTGTTTACTATATATTTTTAAAAGTTTAATTCGTATAAAAAGTAAAGCGAAAATAACTTTTTTGTATGTCTGTCTGTTTCTTACACTGAACGGATTTCGAAAATGAAAAGTTATTGTAGGCGTGGGCGTAGAGCTAAAATGCTAGAAATAATAATTAAAAACGAATATAACTTTTACTTTTATTTATGGTACGTCTTTAATCATTAATGAGGTCATTACTACAAACAACAAGAAATAGTAAGTAGATTATAACTACATCTCTTACCTACAATATATGAGTCACAGAAGTATTCCGTACACGTTCACGTTTCTTTACTATGTAGTCGATTTACGTGTAATTACCGTCTAATTGCGAACAAACTCTTAGTTTATGATTTACAGGGAATATGATTTACAAGGACCGCTTGCAGTTATGGCTGTTACGGGGTAAAGGGTTTATTTTCTATGAAAAATATGTTGGGAAGTAAAAGATCTTTTCACTAGACTATTATTTAAGGATAAAGAATATAAATCAGTAGATATGTTTGTAACGATTTGGTTCAAAAAGTTCGGACGGATTTGGATGAAGCTTTACATTAATATTGGTTGTACATCAGAATAACACATGAGCTATAGATATCGTTGATTTTGTTCGTTGGTTCGTCTGCAGATGAAACCGCGTGGCACAGCTAGTATATAATAATAAATCGTACGTAATAGACACAAAGGCCAACAACGACGAATTTAAATATAAGCTTAATCTAACAAATGAGGTGGGACTTTTTCCTGACGGACGGAGTCGCGAGCAAAACGTAGTATTAATGTAGCCTACAACGGTTATTACGTTTAAACCCCTAAAAAATGTATCTTTTTTATTAGGTATAAAATATTACCGCATAAAATTTAGCTTTTAGGATTTAAACCCTAAAAGGTAAATGCTAAAAACTCTAGACCGAAGTTAGGTAATTTATAATGCCAGTTAGTATTTTATGTTAGCCTAGTAATCTGAGTACTTAAGGTAATTACAAATTACGAAATAAAAAGTTTTAGACATAATTAGAAGGGATTGTAAAAGTTATTTTACGTTTTTAGTCGAAAGTTAGTCAGACTTTTGCACTCGGAAAAGGAGGCAATTGTCTTTAACTATGCTTATTGAAAATAAAAAGAATTCGTAATAATAATGTTTAGCTTCCATTTTTAGTTTCAATTTCCACTTGTCGCACTTATATTAATTTATTTTTAATTTCTAAAGTCCTATCTATAACTATACACGCCATATTAATACGCCACGCTAAATTTGTCAGAAAGAGATTAACGCTTAATAACTGAAAGTTTTTGTTATTTTTGTTATAAGTAATTTATTAGCATTATAATGAATATAATGCTAATAAACATAAGTTAATAACCCCGATTACATTTACGCACAACATAAGGTAAACGAAGTCATGAATTTAAATAAGCCAATATTAATAGAAGGTACTTATTAAAATCTGGATATTAATTTCTTAAATGTCCTTTGGGAGCCAGATAAAGGGGGCGGAGGTAAATCTATTATATACCTATATATATATATATATATATATCTATCATCAAATAATATTTAACAGGCTGCTGTCTGTACATATCTATTGTAGATAAAAAATATTATAGTATGTAAATGTATTTATTAAACAAATGTAGCTTTATTGACATTTTATGATTTTGTCTATCTGTATGCATATTGAATGCGTATCATGTAAAATGTACTGTATGCGAATGAATGCAGTTTTTACAGATATCCGTATAGAAGTTTAACTTGAAATTACGGTTCTATTTGGTACATTATCAACCTGATTTAGTGATTCGCACGAGCATTGGACTGAAAGGTCCTGGGTTCGATTCCTAGTGGATATGTCAAGGAATTACTGTAGTATTTTTTAAATCTACACTTATTTAACTTATGCTTATTTTTTCATACTAATATACATGAAGACTTCACTGAATACATACGTTACATGGGTTTTTACCAATGTAAGGGACGAACCCGCAGTAAAAGCTTGTATAAAATAGAATTGTTACTCTTAGCACAGTTTTAATCAGCGCAAACTGCGGTTTTTGTATTCCGCCCGTTTTGTTCGAAAATGCGCCAATTGTGGAATTTTAACATTTTAATTAAGTTGTTCTGTTGTTGTTCATATTTTGTTGAATATTATATTTTGTTTGTAAACAAAATTAAACGCGATAATCAATTATGTTGTATAGAGTTGGTTATATAATTGTGTTTGATATTTATATTAGTTTAATAGCATTCTAATGCTTTATTAATGAGAAATTTTAAAGATTAAAAAAAAATAAGGTGGCCGAGATGCGCTCTCGTCAATGTCTCTACATTGCCCCGGAAATGGAGAAAGTCGCGGGTTTGAATCCCGCAGAGTAATCAAATATTTACTATTCTTTAAAAAAATCTCAAGATAATTGTGATTATTTTTCCGACCCAAATATCGACCAATAGAATTGCACCATTCGACGTCACGTGGTACAACCTACATGGTATTATACTGATAATTTTTTGAAAATTTTCTCTGGTCGTTGACGTCAAACTGACAGGTTTAATTCAATTGTGAAATTATTGGCCGACATTTGGGACGGAAAAATAATCTCCCGAATACCACACGAGCTTCAAAATTATCTGGCATTTCCCTCAAGGTTCCCTGCAAACAAATAAAGTCGTCAAGTTTTTCAGGAAAAATCACTCGCGCTTCGCGCTCGTGATTTTTTAGCCTTGACTAAAAACTTGACTCCTTCATTTGTTTGCAACGAACCTATCGGAAAATACCCGATAATTTTGAAGCTCTTGTGGTATTATAAGTGAGAAATGCATTTTATTGTCGGTAAAATACAAAATAGATAAAACAGTTCTAAATATACCCTACAGACAAACTACTTAAAGTAAACTCTACTAATATTTATATCTACTAACTACTACTTATTATTCCACTTGTACGTCTCATAATCTGCATAAAATAGTACTACTTAGCAGTTATCAGTATTTGCTCATAATGACTTAACATTCGTCACAAGATCGCGTAATAACATTTAAATAATGCACGGTATCATTGTTAAGTCGTGTGTTTTGAAAACATACGGGCCTGCGTTTTGCAAAAAAACGCGACGGCTTTAACAAATGTGATGTACTAGAGTGATTTTAGCTTTAACTATACATTAATAAAACACAGAGGAGAAAAAACTCAATAGTAAGTTCTATTACAAATTGGCTATTAAATCTAGACTACTTAGAAACTGAAAATCTCGTTACAATAATATCTTGATTAAAATATAAATTTAAACATTTACTGACTATTAAAATAATCACTCATACAATATCTACACATACACACATACACTCACACACACACACACACACATATAATATACACGCACGCATACACACACGCACATATGCACACTTTATATTTAAATGGCAATTAAACTTTGAAATATTTTTATGTACCTAATACTGCGAAAGAGATTGAGCCCCACAACACAGGGGATCCTAGTGTGGGGTTCAATGCAGCACATGTAACTATATTATGTAACATTTCTTGAAACTAATAAAGAAATTTTTCATTTTCATTTTCATTTTCATTAGATTTAAACTGAAACGTCAAGTTTTGGAGTCCGAACGAGCGTGTAAGAAAATAATAGATTTTTCATGGTATCTGCACATTATTCAAGATACCACATCTCGAAATAGTAAAAAAAAACCACCGTGTGGAAACCAGCATGTCTAAGAATTAATAAATATGTAATATCCCATCTGCCATGTATATCTTCGTGTGAAATATAAATATTTATATCGAAATAAACACTCAAATCGAAGCGTGTAAACGCCTTTTATCTTTCTATATTTTTACAAAACGTAGAAATGTAGATTCCTCGATTGTCGTGGGAGGGATGCCAAATGGCGTAGTTTATTAGAATTCAAGCGACGCGCCGCTGTTCTAGCTCAACTGTGCGCTGTAAAACCCACCTCATACATTGATAACTTCATTAACAATTATTTGCGGAGTTATCGTCAAATGCAGCAGTGGATATATATAGGCTTTTAAGAAACTGTTTCCATAGCGAATGATATGATAAGTACTTTATAATTTAACAGGTCAATCGTTTAAATTTAATAGTAACTTCTTACTTAATAATCTTTATAAGATAGTAGTAGTTATAGAAGTTAAGTAGGTATTGTTTGACACGAATTGAATAAAATATAGTTAAAAGTTAACTTCATATAAATGAACGGCATTCCGTGTGAACGGCTGAAACGATTTCGAAAATTCTTTTTTTATTATATTCCTTGAAGTACGAGGATGGTTCATATGTAGAGAAAACGTGAATATGTACCACGGGCGAAGCCGGGGCGGACCGCTAGTATGTTATACTTAAGTAGTTTAAAGTTAACTCTACCAAAAACGGGTGTCATATTGAACTTTTCTACACAATGCAATTTCACTTCAAGAATAAAAGGCTTAGATTCCTATATCTATGTTAAAGCGTGGTTGTATTACGTAATTAAATACTGATATAATATTTTTTAGACATCTTTACTCGACCAAAGTCAAGACAAGAATGACTCGCAACTGCAGACGACCGTTATTTATAGGACGATCAAAACAACTATTCGAGTGGCGTGACTGTGTGAGTCAGCGCAGGTGTTATTTTGTGTTGTTTTGATCGTTATTTTGAATACGACATGAAATATTATTATAACTTGATAATTAAATGATTGTTAATACTTTTATTCAATTGATTATTATTATTAAGTTAATCAATTGATTTACTTTTAAAATATAATTTTATCGTTAAATTAAACGCGCTAACATCTATATCCCTTTCTACATTTTTTCATAGTCCCCAATTGTTTGAGGATAGCACCTCACTTTATTGCGTATATTTATGGGCTGCGTGCGCCAATTAATTTCAGGCGACGAGGCTTCTGTTTACCTTCTCATATAATAAAGAGCAATTTTTTTAGTACGCCATAAAACTATGCTATTTAATGAAGGTAAATGATGATTCAGATATGCAAGCAGAGTTGACAAGTCTGGGTTTTAATGACTTCCCTTTTAAATGTACTACAAAATAATTACACTTCGATATTCATTAAAATATTTTACCAAGTTTTGATTATCACTTTGTTAATTGAAGTTGTTTTTGCATTCATGTTTCTTTCGATATATCGACGTTCGGGGTTTCAAAATGTGTCATCAATCATCATTATAATATAAGAAGTCCCCAGTATGTGAAACTTATTAGGTAGTGAAAGATATTTGAATATAGTGAACTAGCTTACCGCCCGCGGCCCGCTTTTTCTAACACCTAATAAATTAAATACTAAAAATATGACGTTCCTCTTCAATCACTCTATCTATTAAAAAAACCGCATCAAAATCCGTTGGGTAGTTTTAAAGATTTAAGCGTACAAAGGGACATAGGGACAGAGAAAGCAACTTTGTTTTATACTATGTAGTGAAGTGCTTAGTATGTGAAAATAATATTAGTGAAAGATATTTGAATATTAGTGTATTTAGTAAGTGTGAATTTTGTCTCCTGAATCCGAGTATATTTTTCTTCGGAAGTTATGATCGGATTGTAGGCCAGTTAAAATACGCATTCGGTCATTTTATTGATAAGAACTTTTATCCCATTTTGTTAATAGCTTTCTTGCTGTGTTTTATGGCACCCTACACTTATTGTGTATCGCTATGACCAAAGGGTTTTATGGTCCAAGTTGGGCTATCGTAAAACTAAATTATTTGAATGATTTTGATAAGGGAAATAGACGAAATCGCTAAAATAAGTGCTGAGATCTTCGTGTTTTTGTACTTACTATTTTCTGTGAAACTTCTTTATAAAGAGTTTCTATATTATAATGAGGGTTTCTCATACTTTATAAAGAGAGGAAACGAAGAATCAAGTAGGTCAACGAACTGTGAAATCTGCCAACTCGATTGGTCAGGGTGAAACAATGTGAATTAAAAATGGACTCATCGTGATGAAGATGACTATTATTTAAGAATTTATGGAGAAGACGTGACTCATTGTACTCATATAAATATAATATCATGGCTTTGACATTATCACTACACAGTATAAAGCAAAGTCGCTTTCCACTGTCTGTCTGTCTTTATGCTAAGATCTTAGATTGCAATGGATTTTTTTAATTTAGGTAACGCAAGCCAGGCCGTAGGCGGAATGCTCAAATTTTTATCACAGATAATATAAAACTAGTAATTTTTATGCAATAAATTATACGTAAATTCGTATTACTTATATACCTAAATGAAAGCTTCTCTTCAGTTATGCAAATTGGCGATTTCGGTTTGTGAAAGGGCGAATAAATATCAATCTGAACAATTTAATACATGCAGTAATGGATCTCTACTTTTCTTTGCACTGAAAATTCACATAGTGTGAGGTCTTTTTAAAATGGTCTTCTTTATAACGTATCGGACACCAATGTAAGTTGATCTACGTCTTCACATCTTAATAAGACTAGCTCGTACAGGCGTCTCAATTTCCGGAATGTAGGGAACGGAAATTCACACTTCAAGGTAAGGTCGAACTTATAGGTTGGGAAATTCTGCCGACCTTTGTTTAGGTTCCATACGTCGTATCTAGTAGATTCATTTATTTTCTATTAGATAAGATTCTTATGGAGAAGTATTTCAAATTTTTATCTTTTACGATGAAAACAAAATTGAATCAATCGTCTTGATCAGCCTTCTTTGTCCTGCCAGACCGAGACATTTTTTTTTCTTCATCTCCACCGTTAATCGAATCCAGGACCCCTCGGTGCTACGCTCACGCGTCATCCTCTGTACCAAGGAGGCCGTCATATTTTGACTAATGATAGTTGATGAATTTGAACTTTTATACGACAAATTCTTTCATTAACATAATATAGTTATTGTTCTGTTTAACTTAAATAAGACAGTATAACCAAATTAAAATGCCAAATTCAGTTCTTCTTCAAAAGAGCAGAAAGCGTAAATTGTCGGAATTTACGCTTAGTAAATAATAAAATTATCAAAATTAACTGCAAATTATAATATTATGTAGATTCATTTCAAAAACCGGAAAAGCCGTGGGACCGGATGAAGTACCAATCGAACTTATAAAGGAAATTGAGGAATGTAATTTAGATTACATTACAAACCTCTTTAACGCTATCTATGATTCAGGTACAATCCCATCAGATTGGCTCAAATCAACATTCGTAGCAATTCCCAAAGTAAAGAATCCCAAGAAATGTAGCGAGTACCGAACTATCTCACTTATGAGCCATGTTTTGAAATTATTCTTAAAAGTAATTCACAATAGGATCTACTCGAAATGTGAAGCGACGCTTTCGAACACCCAATTCGGTTTTAGAAGCGGTCTTGGGACTAGAGATGCTCTTTTTGGCTATCAAGTGTTGATACAGAGGTGCTGGGATATGAACAAGGATGTATTTGTTTGTTTTATCGATTACGAAAAGGCCTTTGATAAGGTACAGCACGTTAAGCTAATGGAGGTGCTCGAGAGAATTGGTCTAGACTATAAGGATTGCCGTTTTATAAGAAATCTGTACTGGAACCAATGTGCAAATGTAAGAATAAATGGCAAATTATCTTCACACGTAGAGATTCAGCGAGGTGTACGTCAAGGTTGCATTTTATCTCCCTTGTTGTTTAACTTATATGCCGATTCTATATTCTCAGAGGCTTTAGACAACAACCCGCATGGCATCACACTTAATGGGAAACTGCTTAACAACATGAGATATGCAGACGATACGATACTAATCGCGGAGTCAGTCAGTGGCCTACAAGATCTGGTCAATTCAGTAGCTTCCGTGAGTGCTGACTATGGTATTAACATCAATGCAAAAAAGACTAAGTGTATGACAATTAGCCGAACACCAGAGCTTTACACACAACCTTTATATCTCAATAGTCTAGTTCTTGAACGTGTTTCCAAATTTCGATATTTAGGCACAATGGTTGATGATAGAGGTGACCACAGCCTTGAAATTCGTTGTAGGATTGAGCAAGCACGTAGTGCCTTCACTAAGTTAAAACGAGTTCTATGCGACAGACGCCTTAACATTAAGCTCCGGACACGTATTGCACGATGCTATGTCTTTTCTGTACTCCTTTACGGTATGGAAGCTTGGACGCTGACAGAGACTATGTCCAAAAAACTGGAAGCGTTTGAGATGTGGGTGTATAGAAGGATGCTTAAAATATCTTGGACAGAACGTGTACGAAATACCACCGTGCTAGCTAGAATGCAAAAGACAACAGAGGTACTGACAACAATCAAGAAAAGAAAACTCGAATATTTCGGTCATGTGATGCGTAACAGCAAGAAGTATGAACTCCTTCAACTAATCATGCAGGGCAAAGTGGCAGGTAGAAGGAGACCTGGCCGCAGACGGATATCATGGCTCAGAAATCTTCGTCAGTGGTTTGGGAAGAGCACTAAATCATTGTTCAGAACGGCGGTTTCCAAAATTGAAATAGCCCTAATGATCGCCAACCTCCCAAAGGAGAAGGCACTTTAAGAAGAAGAAGATTCATAGCAGCGAGTTAGGCGCGAAATGAAACGTCACACGCATTGAGGCACTTCCCGCGTAAAATGTGAAAACTTGGAACATTCTGGAAAATTCTAGAACATTCCAGAACATTCCACGCGGCGTAATTGCTGTGTTGTTCGTTTGCAGTTTTAATTCATAGACTATGCAGGATTTTGTTAAACGGATCTAAAAAGGTTACTCGGGAGTAAGGATTAAATTAGTAAAGATTATTTTCATACAAATGAGACTTGTTTCCATCTTGTATGGGAATAACGAAGCCCTAATAAAAATTATTGGATGTTCAACGCATGGGAGTTGATGTATAAGGAAAAATCTAAAACTATCTTCTTAATATATGAAGAATGACGAGGAGAGCCGACCCCAAGTGAACTGGGATAAGGCTAGGCACAGTAGTAGTAGTATCTTCTTAATATATATAAATCTCGTGTCACAATGTTTGTCCTCAATGGACTCCTAAACCACTTAACCGATTATAATAAAATTCGCACACCACGTTCAGTTCGATCCAACTTGAGAGATGAAAATGAAAAAAAAAAAAATGAAAATGAAAATATATTTATTTCTCATACACACAGTTAAGGAGAGATAGGATAGTTTAATAACTCAGGCCCCGGAACCACAGACACAATAGAAAATCTAATGTGTCTGGGACCGATCGGGCCGTTTGGGGCTCAATGGGTTAAATCTCAAATCGTTTTAGAGAAAGCGGGCGAAGCTGCGGGCGGTAAGCTAGTTGCATTATATTTTTATATAAGCTTGAACAATGACCTCCATACCTAATGGCCTGTTACATAACACATGCGTCGTCATGTGTGTAATGTGCTTAATCACGCGTACTTAGCTCAGCGAGAGCGTACGTAAAATATAGATTATTATAGTTTGGAATAAATATTTTCATATGATATCATTGTATATTAGGTATGTTACTTGGTATGAGTATTTAAAGATACGTAAAAAAATTATAAATAAAGAAAAACATATGTTTGTAATATTATTACTCGATCTCTTGTCTCTCTTAACATAGGCTATGCCTAGCAAGAGAGCCTCACATTCAATATTGTACAATCAAAAGGTGAAATAAAGATTTAAATTATTTATTTATTTTTAACAAACTAGCAATTGCCTCGGCTTCGGCTAAGCATCCACAGGACACATCTCTATCTTGTAAAAAAAACAGCAACAAAATCCGTTGCGTAGGCAGTTTTAAGGATCTAAGCATAGACAGACAGAAAGCGTCTTTGTTAGATAGTAATCAAATTTTTGTTTAATCATTATTAATTGATTTCAAAGGACAATCTTTGCAGATTAATAAAGATTATTAAACAGTTACTAACTGCCAACGTCTTCAAAAAGTCGCTAAATTATGAAAGTTTTAGTAGAATAGAAAGTTTTCAGTTTTAATGTTAAAAATTAAAAATTAAACCGAGTTAATACTTTTAAAAAGACTTCTCTTGGTTTAAAAGTAGATAATTGAAATTAATCATCCTTTTTCAATTTTAGCTAAAGTTTAAATACAGTTAATCATTCTAGATTAGCATAATCTGACACTTTTTCCAATCCTTTGTTTTCTGGATATTTTAGTAATAAATAACTTCACCAACTTTTACAATGAGATTTCTTACCGTAATATGATGTGTAACCTGTAAAAAATTGTTCCTTTTTTATTCGGAAATATTTAAAAGCAAAGCTGAAGAAAAGTTGACATAGCATCAATTAATGCAAATGGCCGCCAAAATCTTCCACCAAGCAAAAAAAAAAAAGAAACTACATCTGCAAGAGCAAAACGGCCATATTTCCTCATTTCCTTATAATATTTTAACGTAAGTATCTTTTGGACAATGAAATGTTGTAATGGGAAAAAATAAATCTCCCATGGACCCATATGTTTGCGCTTTTGTATTACATGGTTATTGTGAAAATAATGGGGTCACGTGCTTGCTAACGCTTTCTCAGGTCGTATTTAATGGCCTATAATGGTCAGGAAATACCGTAACCGCTGTACTTTGTACGGGGATAATATATTCCGCTAAGTTCAAAGTCTTTAGAGTGTTTTTACTTTATAGTTGGCTTGAAAGAATTTAAAGTGGTAAGTAAAGTTTTATATAATATAGTTCTTTGTATAATAGATGGGAGGGACAATCTAGGACTTTAAAATTAACTTTCAATTTGAACTTGTAACTAAAACAAACTATTTAACTGTATAGATATAAATATAGTACAAACATTCGTATGCCATAGCTCTAATAAATTAATAATTACCCAGATAAGATTAAATAAAATCTTACTAAAACGTTTTTGCGCCTTATAATTTTTGACTCTTCATTGTTTTGTAATTTAAGGCCAATAGCATATAATATCACATTTTTTATCAAGTACATTGGTACATTCAACAATCAATCATTAATGCCAATAGCATACAATATCAAACTTATCTTGAATATCACACTTCTTATCACATAAAATTGTACATAAATAAGGTATAAGACAATCACTCATAACCACCACACATTATACATCTCATCGAAATGAAGATAACACATAAAATGGAATCCACAAAACGCATATCAGCACAGTCCATTGGTTTCGTTACAAGTGAAACCCGCAATCAGTCGAACGTAAAATTGATAAAACAAAAATATAAAACACCAATCAAGCTGAGCGTCCGAGTTGTGATGTACGACTAATATTTTGTTGGAAAATCATGAGTTTTATTGTGGACTGTTTGGAAATTTTAAATGGTATGCGATGGTGTAATAGTTTATAGTTTGTGAAATTATTTAGGGCATAAAATATACCTACTTGCTTACTTACTTACTAGAGTGGCGCAGGGACCCAAAGTGAGGCTTGGCCTCCGTCAATAAGAGCTTCCCGCGTAAAAAATATATAACTAAACTAGTGGTTCGCCCCGGCTTTGCCCGTGGTACCTACATGTTTACGTTTTTTTTCATAAAAACTATCCTATCTCTCAAGTTGGATCGAACTGCACCTGGTGTGCGAATTTTATTATAATCGGTTAAGTGGTTTAGGAGTCCATTGAGGACAAACATTGTGACACGAGATTTATATATATATTAAGATTTCTTCAGAAAAAGACAATTAGTTCTGAGTTGATAATAATCGTGGTTAATTATACATATTATGTGAAGATATACCCAACCAAAGTATTTACCTACTATTATTCTTTTGTCTCTCCCATCAACTCTATGGGGAGTTGCGTCGCTACTTGCGCGCACTTTCTTACTAGCCCATAGAGTTGATGGGAGAGAAAAAATAGTTGCGGAGACAAAAGTTGCTCTTGCGCGCTAGCTCTTAATGAATAGTCATAATTATAATTTTTACAAATGATGACAATAAGTTTTATGCCTTCTGTCTGATGAATAAAGACTTTTGATTCCGAAAAAACTTTCACAAAGTGGCTATTGAAAGTTACAGACAGTCTTTATTGCCATTACAGAAAATACTCCATTTAAAGAATACGCGAATACAATTATTAAGTTTGACAACGGGTAAGGTTACATGCGTGTAACATAGCTAATTGTCCATACTCACTTGAATGGGGCCAGACCTATGTCACATGTCATAACCCTTGAGCATAATGCGATTACTAGCATCTGCGTACGATTTTATACGTGTTCGCGATAATTATCACGTTATATTATATGGACATGTTTCTTACCAGCTTTCCGCCCGCGGCTTCGCTCCAGTAGTTAAAGGAAACCTCACATAGTTTCTATTCCCATCAATAGAAACTATGTATGATGAATACTAATAATAATATTTTCATTGGGGAAAACCTATCCTGTCATAATATCCTGTTATTTCTCAGCCCCCCTAGCCTAGTGGCTTTCTGTAAGCGTAGCGTTCAATAGAATAGACTACGAATGTATGAGATTGACGTAAGCTGTAGATAAACGTTATCTACAGCTTACGTCAATCTCATACATTCGTAGTCTATTCTATTGAACGCTACGTTTATCTACAGCTTACGTCAATCTCATACATTCGTAGTCTATTCTATTGAACGCTACGCTAACAGAAAGCCACTTGGCTAGGGGGGCAGGTCTCTAACTATAGTACAAATATATTTGTACAAAGTTTCATCGAAATCGATTCAGTAGTTTAGACGTGTATAAGAGACAGAACAAGTTACTTTCGCAATAACTATAGCTTTTCGATCGCGGCTTGGCTCCAGTCTTGAAAGGATACCTCACATATTTCATATTCCCGTGGGATTTCCTGGATGAAACCTCTTCTATGTCATTTCTCCAGTTTTGAACTATTTTTGTACCAAATTTCATAAAAAACGGTTCAGTAGTTTTGGTATGAAGGAGAAACAGACAAAGTTACTTTCACAATTACAATAGTAGTATCGATTATCTGATTTATAACCCGTGTCAATATTGAATGGTTTTCAAATGGAATTTAGCACCTGTCTTGCTTGCACTTACCGGTTAGTAGAATTTCATCTCGCTCTGCTGATCCATTGATTTTATTATACGAAGATGTATGTCCTCAGCATTTTAATGCAATTACCAGCATCTGGGTAGTATTATCCGTGTTCCTTTCAGAAGTAGGATGAATATTTCCAGATATTTCACCGGTAATCCCGGTAATTCATTATTATATATTATAATAAATGGTAATTATATATTATAGGACTATCGAGGCTTTAAATAAGAATGATTAAATAATGTAAGAATGAAGTTTGACAAAGTATAAATGGTTTGATTTTTGGCATGGTAAAAAATAATTAATAATGAATAAACTTCGATAGAATACAGTGTTCTATGTAAATGAATTGACAACTAAATACCACTTACTTAATTTTTAATAAAAAACACACAAACACATACAACTCACAATGTTTTATTTCTGTTGCATAATCTAAATATCTATTAGGAGTATGCTCATCGTATGCACACATAATATAATGGGCCATATGGACCAACATTCAACAATCATACCAACCAAAACTACGCAAAAGAAAACCAATCCACGCGCCCATTACGGCCTGTAGGCTGTATCAAGGCTACAACTTAACTACCAACATAATTCAAACCGAAACTAGTTTATACCGTTTATCGAACTATCGAAAAGCAATTAGGGAGAGTTAAGTCCGTTAATTATGACCACTTATGACGGAGATGGCAACATACTTTCAAGTCACGTAGTACCCGGGGGCAATAATGAAATTAACTAAATGACCGCTTGTTGTACTTATAAAGTTGGCAATTTAAGCTTTATGGGCTTTAAAATAAGGTATTATTTAGCGTGTTAATGAATGTCGAGTGTAAAGTATTCGGTTATTAGTAGTAGGTTACATACATAAACACGTAGGTGAAGCTAATATAAGCATGTTAAAAAGGAAAGACAGGACACCGTTTCTTGGTTCAGCTAATAATATTATTACATAGTGGCTACGTGCGTAGTCACGCGTAGGTGCATACGCGTGGCTACGCTCGTAGCCACACTCGTAGGCCGTAGCACGTGCTCATAGCGTTTGAAACGTCGGATTAAAATATAATGAAATGAATAAATTGCAACCATAAAACGTTGCAAAGGCTTATTTCAGACCCTAAGTAGCCATTAGAAATGTAGTACTAATTAGAATATTTTACTGCATGAAATTACGTGTTTTTATACGACTTTGAATTAATTTGAAGTCGGCTTATACTTTAAATTGATTAACTACTTAAATAAATTAAAGTACAGAACTTTTGTGTATGTCGGTCACATTTTAAGTGCTCTTTATTCATTAAATTCATTCTTAAGAAATAGTCAAATAGAAGAAGCTTCTATCAAAATACTACATGAATTTATGTTCTTATTGAAACTTAATTTTCAACGATTTCACAACTAGTACATATTATTTAATACACTTAATTATAATTTGTATGAAATATATTAGGGATGTAACGATACCGATACCGATACCGATATATCGGCCGATATATCGGTATCGCCGATAATAAAACAACCGATACCGATACCAAACAATTCAAAAAACCGTGCCCAATGAACGATGCGGGAGGCCGCCCGCGCGTGTGCACTTTGTTTTCTGAAAAAACTACCAATAGTAAACTTTTATTAGGTACTGATTGTATGTGTATTACTTAAAGTTTAACTGACTTTGTAAAATAATAATACAAAAATAAATGGTTTTGTTGTTTTATGATTTGGCATTTTTATTTAAAAGAATACGATTAACAGTTGAGTCTCTATTAAATGTTGGTAACTTTTTATGAATAATTCACTATTTTTTTTTCTACCAAGCCATCGATATCGGTATCGGTATCGGTATCGCCGATACATTACTACAAATATCGGTATCGGTATCGTATCGGCAAAATCATGTATCGTTACATCCCTAAAATATATCATCATTATTCTCTAGTTTTCCACAATTGCTACGTTATCAACAAAGGGTTTCCGAAGGCTTTTTCCCAGCTCAAGATACATGCTTTGAGAAATTGGCTCGATATATCACTTCTAACATGCCAGCGTCTTAACAAATCTCAGTGTATATATAAAAAGTTGCCCTTGTATGTACGTCTCAGATAGGAACATGGAAAGCTTAACTGTTGACATGGGAAATTTAATGGTGATGCTTCGTTGTTTTATAAAATACTAGCTGCTCATCCTAGGTCTGCTTGCATTGGATTAAATAATTTACATAAAATATTGAATAGTTTATAGCCTTGAAATGCTTTAAACATGGATTTTTCATGAAAAAATTCGATCACGATGCAGGATTTGTCTTTTGCCATAATTATAATAATTATTTGTTTAAAATTATCCTTGAAGCAAAGTGTATTGTTATCTAATTTCATTATTATATTTAATTAGGGAAAATGTAAACAGAACAAAGTAAGGGCGCATAGTATGTTATATTTGGAGAAAGGATGAAAAAGGTTTGCTAATTGGCAAGCTTGTTAGGAAGAGTAAGTAATCTTAATTTGTGTGTTTCTTTTCCGCATTGCATTTTTGTACAACTGTACATTGTACGTACTTAAATTAGTAATAGAAGATATCGTTTACTAAGGATACTATAAAAAAATGTACATGAAGATAATTAAGAATTAAAAAAAATAGTTAACTAGATCTTTAGTAATACATAGTAGGTTACCTTTATATCTTCTACTTATTTAAAATCTTCCCACCATCTTATCCTTACACAATACACTGTATATTTGTTTAACGTATTACATTTTAATTAATAACCGCCTCCTTGGTACATTGGTTGACGCGTGAGCGTAGCATCGAGGGGTCCTGGGTTTGATTCCCGGTGGAGCCGAAGGAAAAAAAATGTCTCGGTCTGGAAGGACACAGAAGGCTGATCACCTACTTGTCCCTAAAAGAAAATCGATCAGTGAAACAGATGTATAATGCTTCTGCGGTCTGCCCCTTACCCCACTACGGGACATGGGACTTCACTAACTATATTTAATTACAATACAAATAAAAAGAACACATTTTCACCAGAGCATTCATAAATATGTCATCCTTCCATGCCTTCATATTTACGTAAGTGCAAGAAAGATCGTAAAATGCTCCAACAAACCTTAAACCACGACTATGCATAAGCTCAGTGCATCCTTAAAACGTAAAGAGCTATCACAAACAAACGTCCTTTAACGTGACATTTTCAGATTTCCCAGATATCCGAGAGTGGAATACATAAACGCTCGTTAAGCATTCATGAGAGGTTTTGTTTTAAATCTATTCCCGGTTCTTCGGTTTACACTTCATTTGTGAAGTGGGTTTAATTATATGCATTGTGTGTGGTCTTCCTTGATTTGTGTTTTCTTGTGTTGTTTAGCATGTGTTTAGATATGACATTATAGATTTTTAACACCCTTCATCATTATATGAATATGACTAGCTGTTCTTCACGGTTTTACCCGCATTGCCCCGCTCCTGGTTGGAATCAGCGAGAGGATATATGCCTTCCTCGATAAATGGGCTTACTAACACCGAAAGAATTTTTCAAACCGGATCTAGATTAGCGCGTTCAAATAAACAAACTCTTCAGCTTTATAATATTAAGATTGTAATTTATACTTTGTATTGCTACCTCTTGATGGAACTTTTACCGCTTAAATTTCTTAAAGAAACACAAAATTTACTTTAATATCGAACTAACCGACACGACGGAATAAATTTAAATGCTGAAATTATGGAATTCGTTAATTTTTGTTGTATCAGTTAAAACAGTTCTAAGCGTTTGTAGGTATACTGATAGCTATAGAAAAGATTGAAAGCATTGGAATGAAAAAGCTTAAATCCCGTAAGCTGTACACTTCGTAGGAAACCAAAAAAATAAACGCAATATTCATTCATACATTGGAAAAACCTAGAGCATCTTTTACGAATTTTCCTGTAAATCTCTGATATTTAGCAGCAGCTAAGAGAATTGTTAAGTCACTGTGTACGTACATTAGCCTGGTTCTGAATTTCAAAGCGACATCACAATTGAATATTCCAATAATTAATAAGCAATAACATTATGCAATAGCGAAGGTATTACATTACATTATCATACATTATTAGTTGATTTACTGCAAATTAGTCTTGAATGCATTATTCACCTATTGCCTCCTGTTTTAATAATTATAATATTCTACTAGCTTTTTGCCACAGGTAAAAAATAGCTTATATTACTCGGTAAACATGTAGGTTAAAAATGATAATAGGGATCAACAGATTTCTAAGTAAATGCTCACATAGTGACGGTCTTAAACATTATAAAGTCTCCGTATTCATATTGAACGTGTTCAACATGTTGGATTTTACGTTTCTCAAAGTTGGTAATTCATGTTGAAATATTCTCTTCCGAGGAGCGACAACATTTAAACAAAGTTTCCAACATCATTGTTGATTAGTTGTTGCTCAACAGATATGAACATATATAAACAGAGAAGTTGATATTTAACAATCTGTAAGAAATCAATGCTTTATTTTTTCTTTTAATGGTTTTAAATAGCTATTAGCCCCGGTACGACCCTGTGTCCTTTTCTTGGTCGAACCACCTCCCCAATAATTTTCATTACAATCAGTTCATCCGTTCTTGTTATAAATTGTGTTACTAACACGACTGTCTTTTATATATAGGTATCCAGGGAAAAAACTGACGAGCGTATAACCCATTGAGCCCCAAGCGGCCCGATCGGTCCACGACACAATAGATTTTCTATTGTGTCTGTGATTCCGGGGCCTGAGTTAATAAAATACCTATGACGATTATTCTAAGATTATTCTAAACTAATTTCAATCGTGACTTTCCTCGCGGGTCTAGTATTATTATGATCAGGCATACTATAACTACATGTACACGATAAATACTGTTTTGTTTGCTACATATACAATGATTTGCTGATTTCCAAAATAGCATTTACACCCAAGGGTAATGACGCAGTTAATGACGCAGAACGTAAAAGGGAAGTTTAACAGTAGTTTGTAACTCGATTCTTTATAGTTGCCTGGAGAATTGTTCTGGACATTACTAGACTGTTATTTTGATGGTTGTAGCTAGATTTTAATGCTTGTTATTAAAATTAAGTGTGGCGTTTAATTTAATTTATATTTATGTTTTTAGGTAGTAAAGTCGTTAGGTAACAAGTGATAACTGCGTTAAAAACAACCGACTTCAAACTTGCACTTGCAAAATTTACAAATACCTACAGACAAAAATGCTCATAAAATAAAAACTACTGGGCCTATCCGAATAAAATTTTTATGGGACCAATTCGACACCATCCCGCATCGAACAAAAAAAGAATCACGTAAATCGGTTCAGAAACCTTGGAGTAATCGGTGTACATACATAAAAAAAAAAAAATATACCGGCCGAATTGATAACCTCCTCCTTTTTTTTGAAGTCGGTTAAAAATGAATAAATTGGCAATTTAATTAGTTTTTTGGCTTCAATGGTAAATTATTCATTTTTAGGTTATAAATTCTAAAGAGATTGTGCATATCATCATAGTATTAATAATTAGTTATATATTTAATATGAAACGAAAATAATGAATATTATAGGAATTTGTTTGATTTATATTATTACTACTTGGTTAAAGAACTTTTCGTTGCGAAAATAGATCTTAGTATTGGGGAATTGCCTTTTGTTTCCATGACGCAGCATTTTTTTTGTTCCACAGGGAATTTAACCCAGTATCTATAAATTGTACACTGCTTACCATTCTACTAATTACGAGGATTAAATAGATATTATTCTACTTAAATCATATACAATCTACAAATATCTTTAAAATGTATTGAGAGAAATAAAATAAATAATACTCCATTATAGCGAAGAGAAGAATATTATCATTATTTCGAACTTTGAACTTTGAAACTACCCATCATAATTTGATAAACGAGGTACCGTTTAAAGTGTATCTTGATCGTTTTAAGGGCAAAGACTAATGACGTTATTTTATATTAGATGTACGGAAAATCATATACAATCTACAAATATCTTTAAAATGTATTGAAAGAAATAAAATAAATAATACTCCATTATAGCGAAGAGAAGAATATTATCATTGTTTCGAACTTTGAACTTTGAAACTACCCATCATAATTTGATAAACGAGGTACCGTTTAAAGTGTATCTTGATCGTTTTAAGGGCAAAGACTAATGACGTTATTTTATATTAGATGTACGGAATAAGATCTTGTTATATATTTGCTTCTATACTAATATAATAAACAGGTAAAATTTGTGAGTACGACTTTATAGGAGGGTATTATCTGCATGTACTGAACTAATTTTAAACATTCTTTGACTATTAGCAAGCTATGTTAGTTGTAAGTGTCATAGATTATCTTTTAAGCTATTGCATAGCTTCTATCGCGGGCCTTGAGCGCGGGGACCGTTTCGAGAAATTCCGTAACGAAAAAACCTCACGCTCCCCACTCCGACGGGCGGAGGTGTGTCTTGAAGGCAAAGCATGCAATAGCTTTACCGCGGCAGTCCCCGAATACCACACGTCGTTTTATTTTCATTGTATCCGGGGTCGAGCCGAGCGGCTAACTTACTATAAATACAGAAGATTTTTCAATTTGATATTTATCTTTATTACATTTATGCTATATACCATTGTTTATATATATAAAAATAACAGCTTTCCACCCGCGGCTTCACCCGCGTTTTCAAAGAAAAACCCGCATATTTCCCGTTCCGGTAGGTTTTCCGGCATAAAAGCTATCCTATGTGTTAATCCAAGTTACCTTCTATATGTATGCTTAATTTCATTGTAATCGGTTTAGTAGTATTTGCGTGAAAGAGGAACAGACACACACATACACATCCTCACAAACTTACGCATTTATAATATTAGTAGGATTGTAAAGTACAAGATTTAATCATACTACGTTAAAATGAATCAGAGAATGGAATAAAGTTTAATTTTTCATGCTGGTGAGTTGGAGACCTACAAACTGGATTGTATCTCAGGAGGCTGTTCTTGGCTCAGAAGTAGGGCGGGAAATTGAGAATTTGTTAGACGCCATCTTTGTTTTGTAATCAATAAGTGTGATTAAATTAGAATTAGATGTTAGAAACGGAGTTTAATAAGTGTTTGATTCATGGAAGGAGATTTATAAAAATTAATGTTTAATTATTTTTGTGTGATTTTCATATATATTTTATTTTAGTTCAAAGCAAAATTTAAAGCCTGTAATGCACCACCACCATAAATGTAATCCTCCTAAATTTTTGGGTTGTCTGGCAAAAATCGCTTACAGCGATAAGACCGCCCTCTGTACATGTTATTACTTGTATAGTTCTTAGTTTATATTATAAACGTTTGTAAGTATGGATGGATGAATCTTTGTTACTCTTTCACGTAAAAACTACTGGACGGATTTGGATGAAACTTTTCAGGAATATAGGACATCTGGATAACACACGAGCTTCAACCATTCTTGAATTTAAGTACAATAGTTATTTCTAAGCTGGTTGTAATAATTGTCTGTGTCCCTGTACAATGTACCTAAAATAGCGTAGCTAATATAATTTTCGCTTAGATACTAGCATGTACTAGTATATTTATGGACCGTAGGATTAGAAATATTTTTTAGTATCTGTAAAACTAAACGGTTAACAGTGTTAGGAAATATAGCGATACGATATATTTAACTGACCTAGTAGCGGTATTTTGGCAGTGGAATGCGCGAAAAGCCTCAGTTACGTAAAGTTTGCTAAGGCTAGATATACACGAGTGGATGAAACGCCACTTTTAAACTCAAACATTTATTTTTCTACTAGACTTCATTTACAAGCGCTTTTGAATCGTCAAAATACAGAAATAAGTTATTTACCACTGCTTCGGATATCAGTATAATGTGACGATTTATTTTCAAATTTTCACCTTTCAGATAAAATATTTTTTCATAAGGTTCGCTTTATTTGTGCAATTAGAACAGAAGTGGTATCAAAACTAAAATATTTTTTGCGTAATTATATTCAATTGCGAGGGAAACATATCGTCAAAACATATGTTTTTCATATTAAAAATTTAAAAAAAGTTTAGACTAATAACACTTTCCTTTAATTGTATTTTCTGAAGTTTTAGTTACTGATAATATATTACTACACTAACGTTAGATGTAAGGTTTTAAATTTATTCGTAGATCTTGTATATTAACGTACGTTAATTAAAACTAAATAAACGCGCGGTCACAACCAGCCTTACAGAGAGGCTTCCAAATAGCTGGAGGCAAACAAACTTGGAAACGCTTTATAGATTTTATAATCGTCGAATTCTGGATCTACTCCAGTTGAGTTTATATGGTCTATAAATATACTACTCTATAAATCACCGAGGGGCTGGTCTGCATTGGCAGTTAGGATGCATCAATGACAATAATTATTCGGATTAGTATCTTATGGTGATGTAATTAAAGTAGGTTATTGAGAAACCCATTTTTTCTTGGTTGTCATGTTTTTTTTCAGAATAATAAATGTAAGTATATATATTTGCAATGCTGTGCAGTTTGATGGATTATAGCTTGAGAGGTGTTTAATTAGCTTTAAATGTCTCAGTGATAATGTCGCAAAGAAGAGAATCGTTATATTAAAATAACTAAATGACAGAGTTTGCGCTCTATTAGTTAAGTGGTTTATATGTAAGTGTACTATGCTGTCGAGCTTCGATTCCCACTAGAATCAAGAAATTGAAAATCAGGAGAGTCATCCTCTTGCTCTTATACAAAAACTATTGGGTTACATCTGCCCAAACTCCACAAGGTTTCATGTTAACAAAATGTAACGGAGACGAGGCAAAATCTAATCTCCCTTCCGACCTTGAACCGTTCCCTTCATGTGCAGTATTTTAATAATAAAATGATAAATACCGTCCAGGACAGGCGACACTGCGTTATAATTTATTATGTTTTTCTAGTAATTAAGGTAAGTCATGAACGTCGGCCTGTCTTGATTAATGGCTTCAAATAGCGTCAGATAACTTAAGGAGAAGTTATGTTGCCTTGTTTTAAAAATTGAGAGTACGAATAATAATAAATAAGAATAATTATTAATTAACAAAGTACTAAAATGCACATGGAATGTGCAGTTTTTATACAAAAAGTAGATACAAGTGGAGAAAAGTTAAAAAATAATATGTAACTCGCTTTTTCTTGCTCTAACCAATTTCCGTAACGAATCCCATGAGGTGACGCCTCTTGCAATATAATTCTCTATTTGTATCTATTTATATATTCTCGTCTATGTATATTTAAAAACTTTATCTTTTTAGCAATGTATCTTCAATAAATGGCATTATTTGAATAGGTATAAAATAATCTACACTAATATTATAAAGAAGAAAACTTTGTTTGTTTGATTGTAATGAATAGGCTCATAAACTACTGGACCGATTTTGATGAAATTTGGCACAGATAATCTTTAGACCCTGAGAAAGAATATAGGCTACCTTTTATTGCGAAACATGTACCACGGGCGAAGCCGGGGCGGACCGCTAGTCTAAAATAAACCGGTAAACGCACCTTAAGGAAACTTTCGAACAAACTCCGCTTTGTTTAAACTTTGCCGATCTTCTTTCAGGTTTGCGGTTAATTAATTATAGAAAGAATCGCGAAGTTTACCTTCTGAAGATGTTTTGTTTGCATTGCTTGCTAGATAGGGAACAGTTTAATAGATGTGTATTGAATGCGCATTGGTTAGTAACATATGTTTTAAATACACTATTAGATTATACAATATTAGATTCCAATACACTACACAGTGTATTGGAATCTAATATTGTATGTTTTGAAATAATTAAGGGAGTGAATAGAAATAGAAGGTTTTACCATACTGTTAAACTCTTGTTTAACTACATAATAATATTGTGAAGTTTGCACATGTTTTTTAAGACTATCATTTCTTTCATCTGTATAGAGCAGTTACTCTATACGGACTACTAAAATTGTTTAAATCATCTTATCTCTCGTCATAAAGTGATGGTAAATTGCTTCATTTGTCTGTCATTTTTTTTGTTTAATTCAATGTTAAAATAGCATAATTCTGCTTATGTAATTTCTAAATATTTATAATCAATTTTTCAACGTGTTAAAATTTATTAAATTTAATAACATTTATATTGCGTATTTTGTGTCTTCAACCTCAAATAATATACATTGCATTTATTCCATTCAAAATGAAATATCCGATCACGTTCCTAAGATTTAGATAACCGTTAAATATTTTATCGCTCAAATTTATCCCCAATTAAATAGTTTAATTTTTCAAACTTTTCCTTACCGCTTAAATTTGTCCAGTAAATCAAAGAGAAAACGCAGTCTATTCAAAAGTTTAAAACCATTCATAACTTTGAAATTACAAAGGTTTAAGCCCCGGTGATGACAGTCGTTAAGGGAATTTCAAAAATATTCTATTTTATTTCTTTTTTTTTTCTGTGAAATGCAGAAATGTGAAATGAGTAATTGATTTAGATTCATGTTTATAAGTAATGATAAATTTATGTTTCTCATTTTCTTAACATTAATGTTAACCTAATTATTACGATAATTTTAAAATGCAATGAGTATGTTAAAAAAGAAAGAAAATTTGTGAATTTGTGTGCAAACATTTTGACTTTGATTTTAAAAGAATAGTTTTCTTTGCTTTGTGGACAAAGATGTCGCTTTAGATATTCAGATCTCGTTGGAACTAGTGTTAGGATGTCAGCCAATATTTTAACAAGAATTCTAAATTTAGGTTATGTGTAGATGTTTGAGAATAATATATGTACATTGAAATCAATATCATTTTAATATAATAGGTAAACGTAAAGATTATATTAATTCAAGGTAGATGTCCGTTACTTTTTCACAGATCAAGTGCTACATATTTAGTAAAGAGTAGGTAAACAGAAGCTCTCCGCCTGCGGTTCCGACCTTTATTAGCTTTCTTAAAAATTTAACAAATTTTAAGCATATTTAATCCTGTCTCGAGAATCACGCTTTCCTCAATTAGTACAAATACAATGAAAATCGCGTACATAATAACGCGGCGGACGACTTTGTTCTGTAATCTATGTCACAACATATTATACAGATGTATTAGGTAGGTAGTCTAGGTTACTATAACAAGGTACACTACCCGCGGACCACGAGTTAACTCGAGCCAGTATTATCTGCGCTCGAGATAACAATAAACGCATATCTCTCCGCGGGAATTCCCTAAAAACGCAACAATAGCAAAAATCCATTGTCACGCTCGCATTTACTAATCCTGGTTAGGAAGCTGGTAGTCATTTGTAACAATAATGCCGCCATTTGTCTCGCGTTGGCGCGAATTAGGCGATCGTGTTTTGTCATTTAAGGCGAGATTAAGGGAAACGGTGTTGGTGTTTTTTAGCGAGGCGAGTCCATTTGTTAAACGGAACGGGAATTTCATAGGTTGTGATAGATGTGGAAAAAAGGAATTTTAAAGGTTGTGAATAAATTATTGGCTTGTCAGTCTTTTTTTGTAATGTGTGTGCTTTTGCTGATTATTTTTATAATTTTGCGATTGAATTATATTATAATACTGATTAACTGTACTGTACTGTGTTTAGTCTATATTTAGACTGTTTAAAAGAAAGTTCTAACTCTATATAAACAAGGGTAATAATTTATCATGGTTTTATATTTTATATTTCAGTTTCTAAATTCCAAAATATATTTACGACGGTAGATTAATTAACCATACGAATCTGAATTAAAATAACTTAACAGAATTTTCGTTATTTTAATGTACTTGCTGTGTCCTGCAGTTTCACTCGCGTTGCTCCGCTCCTGTTGGTCTTAGCGTGATGATATATAGCCTATAAGCCTTCGTCGATAAATGGGCTACCTATCTAACACTGAAAGAATTTTCAAATCGGATCCGTAGTTGCTGAGATATGCGTGTACTAACAAACAAACTCTTTAGCTTTATAATATTAAAATCTTAATATATATATAAAGCTCGTGTCACAATGTTTGTCCTCAATGGACTCCTAAACCACTAAACCGATTATAATAAAATTCGCACACCATGTGCAGTTGGATCCAACTTGAATGATAGGATAGTTTAAATCTCAAATCGTTTAAGAGAAAGCGGGCGAAGCCGCGGGCGGTAAGCTAGTAGTATCTAGGATAAAAACAACAAATTAATGCCCACAGTTGTGTTACAATCCAACTATAGTATTCACATACAATTGCTCCATTTATATCTAAACCAACAAACTCAGACCGTATTTTCATAATAAAAGAACATTTATCTTTTCACATTTGTCGTGTTCCGCATTTCTCTGTAACTTACACTAAATGAAAACACTAGTTCCGTGTTTAAACAATATTTAGTTGGAAATTAACGACTTAGTGTATATAGAAGTTAGAATGATATTATATTATGTAGAGTTTATTGTGAAACTAGTGGTCCGCCCCGGCTTCGCCCGTGGTACACAATAAAAGGTAGCCTATGTCATTTCTCGGGTATCAAAATATCTCTATATCAAATTTCATGCAAATTGGTTCAGTAGTTTAGGCGTGATTGAGTAACAGACAGAGTTAGTTTCGCACTTATAATATTAGTATGGATTGATATTAATAATCTAAAGTAAAAAGAAGTAGTGAATATCAAAATTGAAAAAAGTAAAAAGTTATTTATATTATAATATAAGTAGTCTACTGTGTACTGTAGTACGCAGTATCAATTAGTTAAAGTACTTTGTCAAATTTTGACAAATGTAAGGTCAAAACTCGATGAATATTAGCAAACCAAGTTTTCAAAAGCTAAACCGTTGAGTTTTGACTCCTCTCACGAACTTGTCAAAATCAAAACTGTTTGGAGCTAAAATAATGGTTATCAATTCGAGGATAGTCGGAATTCAATTGTATTACTTGACTAAATTCTGAGGAACGTCCACTAAAACGGTAACGTATAAACCAAGATATTATTTTTATCAACGTCTCATTTATGACGTTCTATTTAAATTTTATATGGTTTATAATTAATAGCACTATGCATTACGACTACATGAACAACATTTGTGATTTGCCTGATTTAGTTTTATCAGAAAAGGTTGACCAATAAGCCCTCATTTAAAGTTTTCTAACAGAGAAATACTCTTAACGCTTGTAATTCTAAAATCCAGTTCGCGCTTAAAAAAAAACAACAACACAAATTGATCGCGTCTCAAAGCTCTTTGAAACTCCAGTAATAAAGGTAAAATTTTACGACAATTCGCTTTTAAACAGACTAATAAAAGTAAAAGTGTTTCAACATTTGCAGCGCTATTTATTCACAATTAACTAGATGGTTTAATTTTTACGTGACAGTTTAATTGATAGTTTATTTTGTTTTAAGTGAAGTGTTTAAGGCATCTAACTTAGGCATCTAAATAGAAACTCTTCGAGAACCCAATGAAATCGGAATCGGAGTACCCATCGGAATTCGGTGGTAAATGTTAATGTAAAAATATGACGTTTCAAAAGTGCTTCTCGAAGAAGTCTAATTGAATAAATAATGTTTGAGTTTGAGTTTGAGTATGAATTGGTGTTGTAATGGTGGTATAAACTCAAACATTTATTCATTCAATGAGATTTCTTCTTGAAGCACTTTTGAATCGTCATAACATATTTTAACATTTACCACCGATTCGGAAAGCAGTATTCTATAGAGAAGAACCGGCAAATCTCCGTAGTTGCACTTATAAAATCATGTCCTGTAAATACGTAAATGTGTCTAAGTTTGAATATTATTGTTTGATAACTTAAAAATAAGTGTAAAATATTATGTTTTATTACAGACTGATAAACCATGCTAAATATATCTATATATTGATATATAGATATATTTAGCATGGTTAGTAACTATTGTGTTCAACGTAGAAAAGATCACATTGCAATAGTATTTTCTCTTTCAGAATGAGCACAAATGAAATAAATAGCATGATTTTCCATATGACTAATTAAGAGGGGAATAGTATAAATATAATTCCTTTATACACGCAATTAGTGTTGATTAGTTGCATGCGGAGCGCGACACTTGACTGCTCACTGCTACTTTTGTTTTTATTAAGGCTTAGTGCAGGATATTTCAATTTTATTATTTCCTATTAGCTATTGTGAACACTGCTTTAGCTGTAAGAAGGTATTGTAAACACTGATTTAAATAATCTGTTACTTTATGAATAGAGTTAGCATCTTGCTTAAAGTATAAGGATTTTATTCCCTTATCTTTTATCCGATTGAAATTCTGTGCTACGTTGCCTATCCTTAATAAAAACTACTTAAAAATTTGTAACCTTGGTTTGACAACAACTAAAAACCGGGCAAAACCGCGGGTGGAAAGCTAGTTATAATATAAATTTTCAGTTACTATTCTGAAATGTAACGTTACCTGTCTCCCAACAAAAGTCAGCTTTAAATTCTGTGTCCTTGGTTCTATAAATATTCCTATGCTAAATAGATGCATATACCAAAATAGGGGCTGGCTATATGCGCTCAGGGAATCAACCTGTCTGCTACAAAAGGTATTCCTTTTGATTTCCTTTGTGGATAAAGACAAACGTCTGGAACGTTCTGGGTATTGGCCTAAGATTTGGAATGTGGAATTATTTTATACGTATTGAACGAGTGGGGAATCTAAAGTTTAGAGTGATGAAATCGTTGGTATTTTGTATGCACGTAAATTACCTCCAATTACTTTAATAGTAGATATTGTAATAGTTCTGATCCTTGCCTTCCCTTTTTACATGTAATGAACAGTTTTTTCATCAATATTATTATTAAAATTGATGCTGTTATTTCATTTCAAGCGTATAGTACTCATTAGATGGGAAGAAAAATATGTATTGAAATCTGATTTCTTCGTATATTTTATTTACGTGGTCGTCTTTATCACTGTATTATTTAGTTCTTTAATATTCCGCCTTTGGATATCGTATTATTAGCAGTAGTGATGTGAAAAACATGGAAATGTGTAGAAAATAATTTCTCCATCTCTACCCAGAATATAATTACTCAATCGTGTAACCCAAGCCTTATCTAAATATACAAAACAATAGTAACTTAAGACGTGTGCTCGTTGCATTCCAGTAATTTCTATTTCCCCAGCGCTCTGGTATAAACACAATTTAATTCTATACTGCAGAGAAAAGAGCTTATTATAATGTCTTTGTTATAACCTGTTTGGGAATGGCACTTGTAGATAAAGTGGTTTATGTAGTGACGTTCTGGGTAAGAGAATATTGGAAAAATTATAGATGTAATAATTGTGGGGATATTTTTTTGTGTCTTGATATTGTAGGTGTTTTTTCTTATGTCTGGAGATTTAGGTATGAGCGATATATATAAATCAGTTGAAGGAAAATTGTTATTTTTACCGCCCGCGGCTTCGCCCGCTTTCTCTAAAACGATTTGAGATTTAAACTATCCTATCTCTCAAGTTGGATCGAACTGCACATGGTGTGCGAATTTTATTATAATCGGTTAAGTGGTTTAGGAGTCCATTGAGGACAAACATTGTGACACGAGATTTATATATATTAAGAATTATTCTGTATTCAAATACGGATTTATTGAAGTATCTACGTTTATCAGTTTTTTTCCGTAGTACAAGCATAGCTTGGTATGTATGACTGGTATGGAATTAAGTGAAATTTTCAGGAATATACAAAATAATTGGTATACACAACAAGTACAAATTTGTGATAGAAAAATCAATTTACATTTTCCCCATAACAATAAAAATTAAAATTTTCGTATTACCATAAAAATATCATCCACAAATAGCATTTACATTGCAACTATACAAGTATGGCCGTCCAAATATCGCAAACTAGCAATTCTGAGGTCTATAATTGTGTCAATTTGGCAGAAGACCTCTCTATCCGCGCCAGAACGTCACGTTTGATTTATATGCCGCGGTATTACTAACCTTCGCCCAGTTAGCCCCTCCGTACACAGAGCTACTGACATAGTTAAAAAAAAAATTGGTTGTCTGTAAAGTCGGTTTACTGACGATAGTTGAACGTGACAACGATTGTGCTTCTTTGTCGCTCGTTCCGCGCTCTCGCTTGCACTGGAACGCCTCAGAGCGAGGTAACGCCGCATGAGTCATGTTTTTTCGTGCGTGCAGCCGGCTCTATCGAATTATAAGATGTTGTCACGTCAAAAGGAGAAGTAGTTCAACTCCCGGCGTTTAAAAGCGCACGGTACGTAGATTCAAGAGGCGCAGGGGAGCGTGGCTCTGCGTACATACAAATTACAAAAGACGCGATGTACCTTTGTTCGAAGATGACGTACTTGTCTGTTTTTACTATGCTACTGATCCATCTGCGTCCGTGCCCCGTCCTGGGCTCTATCTAACATTATTGTATACTTTTTTTATGAAGTGATTCATGCTTGAACGTGGCTCGGCCGTGCACGACGGGGCACGGTGTTGAAATGTGTAGGTATGGATATTATTTCATTTTTTTTCGTCACCGGCACGGTGTAGTGTGAAACATGTATTAAATCGTCAAGTACCTATCGGCGATTTGAGTAGCTTTGTGTATGAAGGGCCTTATACTTATTGGATCGAATTTTGGGCTTTTGACAGCTGTCGTATCCCTTGGGCATGTTGGTTAGCTGGTTTTATGTAGCTTCTGTTGAGTAAACTTTACTGTACAAGAAGGAAGTGTTTATTCTAAGTGTGAATTTTGGTCCTACCAAAATTCTAAAAAGGTTGAATTTAAATTCTTACATTCTGAACGAAAACTTATTCTTAATATTATCACTGGACATATCAAATATTTAGTATATCAAAAGCCTTATCAAGTTATATAAAAGCTCGTAAACATGTAAAAGGTTTAATAAGCCACGTGTCCCTGTCACTTAGGTGTTATATGTCAAAAGGAACATTTGAACCCTAGATTAAGCTAAGCCCAGTTCAGTTATCACGTATGTGAGGCTGTAGATTAGGTGATGTTAATCAAATGGAGGGATAATATAAGTTGTTAGTTTAATAAAATTATGTATGAAAGTATGAGAATTTTTATCAATGTTGAGATGTAGTAAGTAGTTTTAGATAAGAAGTATTATTAAAAAAAAATAAAGACTTAACGGATTTTAAATGCGATATATTCATTATAATATTATTTCACCAGACGTTTCGTACAATTTACAGCGATTGTCACTGATAATTTATTGTAATTTTCATTTTTTTTCTACACTTCTTTGGAATATTGAAAGACAGTATTCTGCGAAAGAAAATGTGATAAAACCGGGATGTTTTACAGCTAAAAAGTTTCAATACCTGCATGTTACATTTAACAACCTCACTTGATTAGCACACGTCATGTCGATTTCCTCACGATGTTTTTCATCACCAATTAAAGAAGATGCTGTGGATAATGTGCGTTAATATTGTAAATTCTTTCAATTCTTACATATGTACTACCGTTCCAAAACTTTCTAATTGACCTCGTCTTAACTACGCCACTGTTCAAGACACGTTCGTTGGTAAATAAACTTCTAGTAGTTAAAGTTTCAAATCAAGTGTTGGTTTCTCCTTGATTGAACGCTATTGTGCTGACAACAAAGGCTAATCTAGATTGACAGCTATTGGAAGTGATCCCCGCAATTTGCATGTGGCCTCTTAACTTGTCAAAGAGTAAGTACAATAGGTTGATTTGTCACGTGTTTCTGTGAACCACTTCATGTGTAGATAACCCAGTAAGAAATACATGAATTTGAACAAAAATATTTTAAACTAGCGGTCCGCCCCGGCTTCGCCCGTGGTATATATTTTGCAATAAAAGGTATCCTATGTTCTTTCTCAGGGTCTAAAGATTGTCTGTGCCAAAATTCATCAAAATCGGTTGAGAGGTTTAAGCGGGAAAGCGTAACAGACAGAGAGACAGAGTTACTTTCGCATTTATAATAATAGAAGGGGATTAATTATTGGATACAAAAACAGAAAATACAAATTTTACATAAAAACAGGACATTTGATGCAAAGGGCGGCTTTATTGCTTCAAGCAATTTCTTCCAAGCAACCTATTATAATAAGTACTTGCGAAATGATTGCGAATTAAAAAACTTACAAATAAACTTAAATATATGTTGTGAAAATCGAGCTTTAAAAACTTCTAGCTTATAAACTCAATTTAGAACATGGACCCAATATAATTGGTCCATGATTTAGAATAAGAATTTAGATTCTCGAACATTTTTTTTTCTTTTTATTAATATTTACGATAATTGCATTTAATGTTTAGAAGAATGAGTAGGAGTAACTATGAGAATATATATTTATATTGAAGGAAATGTTATTTGAAGTATCGCTAAAGTATGTAAGATCCTATATCTTTAATAAAAAAAAAAAAAAAAAGAAAATTGATAATATCACAATATGTGTATGTTAATTTAGAAGGGAAGTTGAGTGATTTTATTAGTCTTTCTGCTTCTACGTGACTTCTATACATATTAAATTATTTATGAATTATTTCTACACATGCAATGGACATTGCTTGAGTCCAGTTATCGGTAGCTTTAATTAAAAGAAAGATGGAATATTTTTATTAGAAGCATCGTTTTAAATGCTAAAGACTAATTAAAAAGAAATAGTTTCTAGTTTCCAACGATATTTGCTTAGTTTTATATTAAATTGTGTCTTTATATGGCTGTTTTCTCTGTATGTACGTACGTGTCGTAGGAACTACGACCTGAGTAATTTTAAGAAAAAAGCATACGTGTTTCTCAAAGGCCAAAAGCACACCGCTTCCTAATTCACGGTTAGCTCCACCTTTTTCCATATGACCGTTTTTATCCCATCCCATTCCCCTCTATGGTAGGCAACACCCACAACGTATGTTGTGGACGTCTATGGGCGACGCACTCTGCCAACAACATCGGCCATTGCGTCTGCTCGTTTGCCTTCCAATTTTTATAAAAAAAAAAATAAAAAAAAAATAAAAATGTTTTATTTTATCATATTATTTATATTTTAAAAAGTATCCTTGTTTATAGTGTTTTACATTTTTCGTCGAAATAAGTTGGCCTGATGAGAAGCGAGGCAAAATAGCCTTGAAATAAAAATTGAGTTTTTAGGGAAACATCTTTTGTCCCGTGATTATAAAGCTTCATTTTGAGTTCATCCTTTTCTGCGCTCTTGTTTGCGATGGAAATTTTCGTGTAGCTGAATGTAACTATGCTGTGTAAATGTGTATTTATTATATTTTTGCTTCGAATCCTTATTTATTTAAGTAAGATGATATTTTTAAGGTAAGGTAGAGCTTTAATAGTTTTTATTGATTTTGTGGATTTGCGTTGCGATGATTAAATAATCTAATAATTGAGATAAAATGTGTTATAAAAATGTTGTATATTTTATTAATTTTGTACGTTTACACAATGATTTACCGTTATAAAAAACAAATGGTCATAAAATATACTTGCTATTTATGAAGTACCTACTACACATTTACTTTTCATTATTATAATTATTCCCTACTGCGGATACATCAAAACTATTTAGAAGTTATTTAGTTTACTAATACATTCATAACATGCTTGAATACTAAAAAGCTACTCTTTGAGCATGCAAAACTACGTCTCTATTTTTATAACAAAAAGATTTTCATGTGAATGTCAGAGTAGAGCCAATTGCATAGAATGTTAAACGGTATCTGTTACAATGGAGCATTGTTACAAATCTTTATTGTACCCGTGCCTTGAGGGAGTTGGAATTTATTTAATTACAAGGAAAAACGTTAAAAGGTCTCCTTGGTATAATGGTTAATGGAATGAAGGAGTCCAAGGTTCGATTGCAGTGCAGACTTAAAGATAGAGGCAATGCTTAGAAGACTAATCTATGAAAAAAATCTATCAATGAATACCTAGATGTAAAATGTATTTATCTCATATGACAGAAAAATATATCAGACTTTAGGGAAAACCATCAACAAAGGTGTAGTAAATTACCTAAACGAAAAATGCTTGTTATAGATGCTATTTTATTAAAATTTTGCTCATTTTTGTGTGAAACCGATTAATAATGTAACTGAATATAGACTGGCAAAGATCCGAACGATTATCAGCAGATCTCCTTCGAATATTTTGCAACCAATGTACGCGTCATTTTAACCTCTTTTACAAAAAAAGCGCGAAAAATTAACCAAAAGAGAAATCCTGTATTATCTTACCCCGATCCTGCTGGCTCTTTTAAACACGGATTTTATCCAAGAAACTATTCAAAATATGAAGTACATATTCCGCGGACATTGCAGATAAGCGTTGCATATTTTAGGAAATATTGAAGCAAAAAGCGGCTGCCATCTTGGCGCCAGAATCTCTTAGCTATAAGTTAAAGAACATGTATTGAGATAGCTTATTTTTATAAAAGTGCATATTTTATACGTATTTAAAGAGCAAAATTTTTCATTTTTTTATTATTTATTAATAATTATTACGATATTAAAAGAAAATCAAATGTATTATTAATATTAATCTTGTTCCTACGTGTAATACATTGAAAATTCAGGGACGATTTTTAATAATAATATGTCTTGGATGGCTTTTATTAGAATTATAAAAATTGCTGTTGTGATTTCATCTTTGTAAAATATTAAAGCTTCCATTTCTTTGCAGTTCATGGTTTCAGTTATTTTAGATTAAAATAACTTAAAACAAAAATGTATAATAATTATATGAATGCATTCTAGATTTTATTATATAGAAATTGGTTCTATTTTATTTCATTTCTGTAGTCCGACAATAGTTTACAAAAGTAAAGAACTAAAAGTATAACTACAGGTAAATTTAAATTATTTCCATAATAAAAAACGATCTCTCCTGAACTAACTTAGAAGTTATATTCATTTGTGATTTGAAAATCAATCTACATAATAAATAAATACAAAGATAATTCCTCTCTCGATATCGAGTTGAACAAATTAAAACCAATTGGCTCCTAAAAGCATCCATAAGTCCCTAATTGACATTTATGTGAATAATGCTTAAGTATTTAATGAAAGATCTAATATTTACAAAGAAAACAAGACGGGAATCATTCTAAAAGGTTTTGGCAAGTTTTCAAATATTTGATTAAATCAATTACTAGGACATTGGGAACTTTGATAAAATATTCAGACTTGGCTCAGTATTAATTGAATCCTGGGTGTAATTCAGTTTTTAGATATTACGCAGTACTTCGCTAGCCTACATAATTTCCGGGCTATAACCTACTAACATTTCGCCCGCGGCTTCGCCCGCGTCTTCAAAGAAGAACCCGCATAGTTCCCGTTCCCGTGAGATTGTTCCGGGATAAAACCTATCCTAGATGTTAATCCAAGTTACCCTCTATAGGTGTGCTAAATTTCATTGTAATCGGTTCAGTAGTATTTGCACGAAAGAGTAACAAACATACATACACATACATCGATCCTTACAAACTTTCGCATTTATAATATTAGTAGGATAGGATAGGATAGGATCTACGTATAAAATTTGTGACAAATCGGTTGTAAATGTTAGAGTTACAAGAATTTTTACGTATTTTAAACACCATTTACATGTTGCAGATGTTTCGAACATTTTAACGGTTCGTGGTTGCTGGATAAAATAATAATGCGAGAATTATTGACCACATTCTGGGACTATGATTTTGTCCCGATGGCGATGGTATTATATATTATTTTCATTAAATACATATATACTGGTGTTGACAAAGATTTAGTAATATTAAGTCAATCGTTTTTTCAGATATCAAAAACTACTTTACTTATCTTCCTCTATTTTATCTAAATATTACCCACTAGCGGTCCGCCCCGGCTTCGCCCGTGGTACATATTTCGCAATAAAAGGTAGCCTATGTTCTTTCTCAAGTTCTAAAGATTGTCTGTGCCAAATTTCATCAAAATCGGTTGAGAGGTTTATGCGTGAAAACCATACATACATAATTACAAACCTTTCCTCTTTATAATATTAGTATAGAAAATCGTACATTATATACCAAATTCCCTTCTTATTTGATACATTATCCTCACACATTAGTTTATAAGAACCTTTCTTCATTGTAGTGCAAATAAATAGATAATACTGTATATCTTTTGAATAATTCACGCATCGTCCGTCTTCTTAAAAGGTTCTCAAGCCCTTATGTATAAGATAGATGGTGATATTTGCATTTTTACTGATAGTAGGTAATGGTATGTGTGGTCAATAAGGGAATGTATTTAAAAGAGATCTAGTAGTAAAAAAATACACAGGTAATTTATTTATTTATTTGGTCAACCAACATTTGTTAACAATGATTCTTTAATATAATTATTATATAAAATATAGTTCTTTCGATAAAGTAACAAATAATTAGAGGTAAACACAGCATGCGCCAATTATACAGAGCTATTTCTTTAGAGTAAGTACAATACAAAATTATTTTTATTATTAAAAGAATAAGAATTTTTAATTAATGGATGGTGGATGATGACAACAATGTAAATTAGTTTATTTATGAAATAAACTTATTATTTTTTTGTGTGGTTAAAGGAAAACAACATTATAGCATAAATAATTTAAAAGTTACAACACACGATTTAACATGGAACTAAAAATTACAAATACTTATATAATGCAAAAAAAAAAAAAATAGTAAATGTAACCTAGACATTACTTATCTACATACTTACTAAATTTAATTTAGTATTATTTAGCGATACCTACGTGTACCAAATGTTTGTTGTATTTTTAATTTTTCAACTACCTACAATTTATTAGATACGTTCCTAACTAAACGAAGTTGTATCATTAAGGGCTGATTTTTCAATCCTTGGTTAAAACTTATTCATCGAATAACGTATTAAACTACCATTTCAAAAATGTATTCTAATTGTCCGTATTTGACAGTTTACAGGTGACATTTTAAAATGTTCGTGTAATACTTTATCCCACCAAAAACATAAATGTAAAATTTGGAGCCGAGTTCAATCGTTGACTTAATTTGCCAAAAAAAAGAAATGAGATCTAAATGTGTGCCAAGTTCTGCAGATAGTCCAGAAATTTATTTACAAAGATGTATTAAGTTCTTAGGTTGACTGAAAACTCAATTGTTTTATTTTCCCTTAGAGAACAATGTTTATTCCAAAATATAACTTTTTTAATTTGAATAATATAATTATTTTCACAAAGCAAACAACTAATGACCTATTGAACCCCATAATTTGATGAGGCTAGTTTTACAATTTTACATACTGTTTATATTTTGTGAGGTTCTCAAAACTAGCCTCATCAAATTATGGGGTTCAATAGGTCATTTAAGTTGTTTGCTTTGTGAAAATAATTATATTATTCAAATTAAAAAAGTTATATTTTGGAATAAACATTGTTCTCTAAGGGAAAATAAAACAATTGAGTTTTCAGTCAACCTAAGAACTTAATACATCTTTGTAAATAAATTTCTGGACTATCTGCAGAACTTGGCACACATTTAGATCTCATTTCTTTTTTTTGGCAAATTAAGTCAACGATTGAACTCGGCTCCAAATTTTACATTTATGTTTTTGGTGGGATATCATTACTTTTTGTACAGAAAATTACTCTGCAAATTTGATTTACTTTATGAATATAATACTTTTTATATACGATTTTTTTATTTTTACTTGCGGTTTCTCTGTATGGTTTGTTTAGTATTATTTTCTATATTTTCTTATAAGTATGTTATGAATGTCAGCCCACATTGCCCCGTCATTATCTGCAATTTTTTAAACTCGTTTTCTGTTTAAAAGATTACATGATTTTCTAAACATCCAGCGTGAATTTGTACACACACTATTACCAAGATGCAAAGATCGTTGTAGAAGAATCGTCGCCTTACTCCATGACGTTACGGTATTGCCATGACGCGATCTTGAAATTTTACTCTAAACGCGCCTAAAGATGTTTCACTCATATTAATATGTATTACGCAAATTAAATCATTTCGACCTTCGACGAAGCCTTCTTCCATTACCTACACCATTTATGGTAATTATTTTTGCATGCTTGTATTGGCTGAACATGTTTGTGCTTTATTAATATAATTGTATCACCATTGAAGACCATGTTTAAAGCAAAATAAAGATTTCATTTATTTATTTATTTATTTACACTGAAATTAAAACTAAACTAAACACTCATAAATAAAGAATAAATAAATGTGAATATGTAAAATTATATATTATTTTTAACTGTATGAGCAATAAAGGCAATATTTTTATTACAATTTTCTTTTATTTTACGTTTAATAACAGTTTTGAATAAAGAAATCATGCAATCGAAGTAATCCGCCCTAGCGATACTAGCGCGAGTGAGTGTGATGTCGGAGGCGCATCGAATCTACAGATGTTTCGTCCTAAAATATGTAAACTTCAATAATCTATATCTCAGTCATTTATTGATGGATTTCAAAATTTTTTTCGGCCACTGATTAGTTTTGATCTATTTTTAAGACTAGTAAGGTGAATATACTATTTTCTTTTTTTTTAAACTTTTCCATTTTTCCATACAAACAAAATTTATGTCATTGAAAAAAAAATTAAATACAAATAAATTCAGTATTTTCTGATTTTTTCCTTTGTACACTCACTATTACCTAGTTGATTACAAAATTTGAACTTTCTAGGTCATCTGGAAGTGGGTTAGGTTTTGTATATGTCTATAAGTCAGTCAGTCTTATTAAAAATTGCGATTTTTGGATATTAATATCTACGCAACTGTTTAATCTGTATTTATGAAATTTAAGGTTCTTGTTTATCTTGAGGTCCTCTTGATATGTACCAAATTTGGTTTATTTAACTTAAATAGTTTTTGAGTTATAAGGGGGTGAAAAGTGGCTCGAAATGGTTCGTGTAAATATACACACGGCTGCTGCTCGCCAGTTCTCTTCACTTGAACTCGGCTTGACACGCTGCCGCGTGTCTAGATTGGACGGACAACAAAGGATTAAAAATCGGCCCTTACACGTATTTTGACATGACTATTCTTCTAAGTACGGTCAGAATATTTTTCTGGGTTGCCAGACAGAAACGACGTTTGCCGATTTATCTACACGACTTAAGACTTACCATAACGCTAACATTTTTATTTCCTCCCACACTCCATTTCCCAGCAATTACTGTTGCCATTAAGAGATGGACATAAATTCAACCGCACTTTGCCAGCATTTTGGCACGCTTGCGTTAATGCAGAAAAAACTGGGTTTCTGCATATCATATTTCTCTAAATGTTCTTGCTTAATGGTTTTTGTTGCAGTATTAATGTTTTAGATTCGTCTTGGGTACGTGGATTAGTGACATGTTTTAGTGTGGATAAATGTAAAAAACTAATTGGCGCAGTCTTGTTCAGAAGGTGGGACGAAAACCTCGTAATTATTATGTGATCTATTTGAGATTTTTTTTATAGAATAAAAAAGAGATCGTGTGGCGGGATTCGAACCTGCGCCTTTCGCTTTACAGGGTCGATTCCTGACCTTTTTGCAACCCGTAATTATGTATCTTTTGTGTCTATGGGTTTCATGTGTCTAAGGGACACCCCTAATGATTTATTTACTACCGATTTGATGCCTAAACTGATCAGAATATTAAGTTTATTTTTCAAAAGTTAATATAAAAAACAAAACAAAAACAGTTTTCGTAATTTAAAAAAATGCTTTTTATGGAAAACACATTTTAATAGTTTCAAAGTCGTTATTTATATACATGAGCAGGAATATGGTACAGTAAAAGTTAAATTTCTGGAGATGTATTACAATGCATAAGTAGGTATGCACTCAAACATAAGTGCACTTTCTATTCCATCATTCTTACTGTGGTTAAGAAAACTTACACGACTGGTGAGAGATTAGAATATGAAGGAGTCGTCGACATGATAGAAAAAGCCGTGACATATCTTTTTAATGTGTTAAAATTTACCTTAGCATATGTATTGAATCTTCCTATACTATACTAAAATAGTAGAAATTTTTTGTCCTTAAATACAGGCTATGTAATTAACAATAATTAACAATAATTAATTGTATTAACAATATTTTTAGTAAGTATTAATAATTGAATTTAATTCCATATATCTTAAGGTTATTCAAAGAAGTCTATATTTTTAGGTTTATCCTACAATACTATACGAACTGTCCACACGTTAGTAGGAAGTTTATAGAACGTAAAACAATAAACATTTTTGAAATGTGCTTCTCTTACGTATCTCTATATTCACTAGAATTACAACCAGGAAATTCAGGATTTAAAATTTTGTACTTTATTATCTATCGATGTACGTAATTCAAAATAAACTATAAAATCGCAACGTTTTCGCAGCTTACGCATTAACACTTTGCAGTGACAAACTATTACTTAATACGAGTGTCATCTATTTTATCTTCCACTCAAAATATCGAAGCTACAAATGACTTTCGGTCAGGGACTGTCATGGGTGTCTCTGGAAAAAATCTTTACTGCGTGACGTAATTATTGGGGCTTGTTCACACTAACCTTTATTAATATAAGTTTTATTGAGACATCATTCAATCTTGTAGACGCAGCTTTGAATATGAAACATACAATTATTTATAAGAAATAGTAAAACAAACGCTAAAGGTTACATAACAATAAAAAACAGTTAAACGTAATAATAAAAAAGAAACGCAACCATAGAAGTTTGTCAATGCATCTTATAGGCATCTCATTTACTGCAGTAAAATAATTTTTTAATCGCATCGCTATAGATTATATATGGTACACGTTTCTGAAATTATTTCATGCAAATTAAACTTCAACTATCAAGTAACTATGCAAGTTAATCTAAATTTTTCGTCCATTTAGCGGACGAGTGTAACTTTCGTACTACTTACATAACTAAAATTAATCGAATAGTTTTCTCACTGTGAACAATGCCTAACAATATCCCGCTAAAAGCCGAGCGCCGGGATTCGCAGCGATCCCGGGGTGATTTATCTCTCTGCTAAAAAACTTTAAGCACCGCTGGCCAAAAATGCTCCACGTTTTTTTATGGTACAAACGAGAACAACACCTGGTCTGATTATTTGAAAAGGATCATTTTATGATAATTTTGTGAGCGTTTATAAACTGGGAAAGTATATAATGGTCATCAGATGTAGCAAATTATTCATAAACACGGTGTTGATGTTGACGTGTTTGATTTCATGTGGGTTATTTTGTATATTAAATTGTTAATTATGTTTCATATTAGGTTAAGTTAATATTTCCATCAACTACCATTTAGGCAATGTAAATACGTAATATAGAAGTGATTTTTTGTTGGTGTATACTTTATAACATATCCTGAATATATAAATTAAGATTTTCAATCATGTTGTGCTTCTGCTTAGAACATTGTTTTATGCACCTATCGAACTAGATATTTTTAGTATAACGAGCAAAAATAAACTAATATTTTGATAATGTTTGTTATGTTAAATGATTCATGCTTATCAGTTTTTATAGATACTACTTACTTAAAAGCATATATAGAAATAATTTAATCGGAATCACGCTCTATCTATACACAGAATAACAAAATTTGTTCAACAATTTACGAATAAATCGTCAAATAAGAAAAATAACCACCAAGCCTACAAAACCTTCAAAATATGCACCCCAGAAAAACGTAATCAAGACAGGCAATCGTGCTCTAGTTCAAACCGTGTAAAGGTGAAGTTCATCAGTGAGATCAAATAGGGGTCCAATTCTGTAATATCTCAATCGAGATGAAAGGCATCTGGGATTTACGATGGTGTAAAAATAACGGATCTTGTAAAAAGTTTATAGGAGTGCCTTATTGGACCACGTTTGCATTCATGCGGTTGGTTTACAACCTATAAAGTTGCGTCCGTTATGTATTATTGCTCGCTTTTTGTGATTTTTGTTATGTTTTTTGGGAGTCAGTTGCGTGAAAGTTGAAGTAAAAAAAAAATAGTCGAGATATTTGCAAAAAGGCTTTGTTAAGGTAATGTTTTAAACGACAAATGACATAAATATTATTATCATCATCATCATCAGCCCATATACGTTCCCACTGCTGGGATACGGGCCTCCTATGAGGGACAGGCCATAATCCACCACGCTGGCCAAGTGCGTGTTGGCGGATGACACATGTCGTCGAACTTTTTTTTTTTTTAATTCTTCGACATGTCGGTTCCCTCACGATGTTTTCCTTCACCGCACATTATCATTATATGTAAGTTAAATTAAAATAATAACTACAAATTCAGTATGTTCAACGCAAAGTATGAAATTGAAAGCTTTACAAATGGTAAAACAGTAATTTTATCACGTAGGTAAATTTATTTTTCTAATTTTCACAAAGGCAATGGATCATAATATCTTTAGAATGTATATTTAGAATGTATACTTAGAATGTATACTTAGAATGTTCTACCATTAATGTTTAATTAAACTAGGAAACCTATATTGTAATATCGCTATACATTTCATGTATTATGAAGGAACCCTCCAACTATTACATACAACTCGTGACTGACAAGATTTCTGTTTTAGGCGGGAAAGGAAAAACTTTATTGTATCCATAAGCATTCGCCATGATCGTACATTATGTGTTTTGCGTTTCTGTGTTATGTAAACAAATTGTTTATGGTGAATAAATGGGGTTTTATTGGAGCAATTGATTTTTGTAGGTTATGTTATGGTCTATTTTAATTGATAGATTTTGTGTTTTAAGCTTGTAAAGTGCATTCGAATGTGGCTTGAAATGTATAAATTACAACATGTTCGGATTTTAATTGATACAGGAATATTATAAAATGATAAGCGTAATTATATAAATCCAGTACACTACCAACTATTGCAAATAGTTTTAAAGTTAAAAAGTCGTCAATTAATTTTAGGGCCGATTTTTCAATGCTTGGATAAAACTTATTCGTCGAATAATGTAAAAAAAAAAAATAATATTTATTTGCTTAAAACATGGTACAGAGAGATGTCAAAATATTTCGATTGTTCATCATGTTTTGCTTAGTCTAAAGCATGCAAATACTGTCTCAATTTAAATTAAATACAATATTGAAATTAATCACTTTGCAATTAATTGACAAATATCATTCCACAATAATTACATTTAAAGGCTATACATACAATTATAATAATTAACATTTATGGTCAAAAAATTCTTTTAAGCTATAAAAACAATTTAAGATCAACCATTTCTTTAGTTTATTTTTATATACATTAAATGTTTGGTTTCGTATACATTTAGGAATACGGTTAAATATTTTTATGAGCATGATAGGCCCACTAAGTTTATCAGGGTCTCTAGAGGGAATAATGCTCACGTTAGCCGCCCTTGTGAAATATTGGGGGTGTTTTTTTACGAAGATACAGCTCTCCAGTATGTACATGGAAGTCAGAGTCAGAACGTTTAATTTTCGAAATAGTGGCCGACAGCTTTCTAACGGTCCAACCCCGCAAATGGCTCTAATACATTTTTTTTGAGCTAGGAATGCTCTGTTAACACTTGTCGAATTGCCCCATAATATTAGTCCATATCTTAAAATAGATGACACATAACCATGGTATGCAGTAAGAGCAGTTTTTTCAGAACTTATGGCCCTTAAACGACGTAAGGCGAACACAAATTTGTTGATACGCGAACATAAATGATTTATATGGGATTTCCAATTGCAATTGCTGTCTAACATTATACCTAAAAATTTTATTTCATCGAAATCGAATCGAATGTATAAAACTACAATTTTAAAGTGATTTTAAAATTGCCCGTATTTGACAGTTTACGTGACATTTTAATATTATCGTGTAATACTTTATTGGACGGATAAGTTTTATCCAAGCATTGAAAAATCGGCCCTTAATGTGATTAAAGTTATAAAACAAAGCTATATCACAGGTAGGCGTATAAAATACACAGGTAGGCAAGAATATTACAAAATACTTATTTTAATTTTAATTAAATATATACCTTACAACATAATTATATTGTACACTAAACCACAAATGAACATCAAATGACGATGTTTCTATGAAATATGAAAATAATAAAATATATTTTAACTCATAAAATATTTTTAACAGTTTCACAGCGCTAAGTAATGGCCTATTAAGTTCCAACACCGCTAAAGATTTTTAAATTATTTCATCGTAAACTATTTAATTTCTTTACCATGTTTTGATTAAAATCTTTTGTAACTTTACAACTACATTTTAAAGTTGTATAAAATTAAAAGGTACATTTTCCTTGTTGTGTTCAAGACACATTAATAATTCCTGTTCGATGTTTTCTTTAATAGGTTTTTTAATATAATATGTCCGGGACGGTTTAATTTTCATATTTTTTGATATTAACGCCTTTAGTACACCGACGCGTTCGCGAGCGGCAGCGAAACAACGAAAAATCTGTCAGTAGTATGGCAGGATTTCGCATATGATATGTCTCACTCTAGCACATAGATAGATGAAATAGTTGCGTCCTTGTCAGTATTGTTTCGCAAGGAACTGCGAAATGGCCATTACACAGACGCATTGCGAAACAGTTGCGAAAACATTGCTGTGTACTACGCCTTTTTAGTACACCGACGCATTCGCGTGAATAAGAAAATTTTCTCTTGATTTTTTTATAATTTTAGAATGATGAGAGCAATAAGTAAAATGTGTAAAACATAATTATCTGCGACTGCATTAGGTACATGCAGCGATTTATTTTTCACCCAGTCCAAATTTATCAGAAGGAAACACAACAAAAAAATCAGTCGACGCGAGATTGCATCATATTTTGCATGTCATACAAGATGTGCAAACTCTTTTTCACAGTATAGTGTAGCATCTCAGTGACCCAGTTCCCTGATTATACGCCACCTGTTGTGCCCATTGTTACGCAGGTGACACTGCTTAAATTATCTGCTAGTGTAAGTTCCAACTTCCAAGTTCCTAGTATATGTGGTACTTAGTGCTAAGATACTAGTATTTGTGGTACTAAAATTCATGTTCGTAGTACTTACTACGATTATGATATGTGTCGATTTGCTGTGTTAATTTGGTGTAAGGGTTATCCTCATAATAGTATCTATACATACTAATATTATAGATGCGGAAATGTGTCTGTTTGTTTGTATTGCTAACACATCGCAATGAAGCAATTTTTTTTATAAAAGCATCCGCAATCTCAGTGTGCTGTCTCAGCTTCCTCTGGAATATTCTAAATTGAGACTTTATTTTCTCTTTATATACCAATTTTTACAAATAATTTAGTTACTACATTAAAATACAAATACGGCACAAATCATTCAACTAACCTTAATGAAGCTATTGATTGTATGATGTGATTTTTTGTCTCGGAATAGGTAAAATATTATTCCTATGGGAATTTCCTTTGATACGCGGTCGAAACTGCAGGCGGAAAGATCTTAATTAATTCAATTCAATTCAAATATTATTGACCTTACCTATGTTATTACTTATTCAAATCAAATCAAATCAAATAATTTATTGCATACTAATACATTTTATATATTAGAAACCTTGTGCAGGTATTGCAATGCAATATTATATTTAAATTTCATAATCAATATTGTCACATACATTTCAATTTTCCAATACACAGATTACAAATTAACCATGATAAAAGAGATGAATTGTACTTTATTTTTCTATACGATGAAAACCACTGAATCCACCTTTCAAAAGACATCCCTACAGAATATAGATGCACAAACCCACGTTATTTCAAGACTAAATAAAAAGCCTCTCCGTCTGTCTCCGAGAAACTAGTTAGTAATGCAATTCCCTTTTGTACACAAACGCTTCTAAACCGATTGCTAGTCTCATCTTTCGATCTTGGTACGTTTTAATTATTTTCTATTTTAATATATAGAGTTTAATCTGTTTATATAAAGGTGCTAGTAAGTCTTATTTATTATTTCTTATTCTGGTGTTAATAAGACACAGTTTGAGAATAATCATTGATAGGTTTTGATCAGATTTTTCAGCATAGACCGCAGCAGCAAGACCATTGCAAGCGACTTTTCTTCAACAATTGCATGCATCCTTAAGGCTTTGTTGAACTGAAAGTAACTTAATTACAGTTAATCGTGTCGTTATCGTATCGTAAGAATTAAAAAAGTAGTGTTGTGCAATCCTACTAATAATCTAATATATATTATAAAGGCGAAAGTTTGTAAGTATGGATGTATGGATGTTTGTTACTCTTTCACGTAAAAACTACTGAACTGATTACAATGAAATTTAGTACACATATAGAGGGTAACTTGGATTAACACATGGAAAGTTTTTATCCCGGAAATCCCACGGGAACGGGAACTATGCGGGTTTTCCTTTGCAAACGCGGGCGAAGCCGCGGGTGGAAATCTAGTAAATATATAAATGCGAAAGCTTGTGAGGTTTTTAAACTAAATAAGTATCTTTTTTTCGTGGCGGTATTTGAATTTTCATGTAGTATTATGAAAAATATGTCTCAGCAAATTACCTAATTTTTAAGCTATAATTAATCATAATTTTAATTTATCATGACATAATGTGCAAAATTATTAAATTAAAATCCCATTTTATGTGTGTGAGTGTTTGTTACTCTTTGACGCAAATTCTACTGAACCGATGACAATGAAATTTAGCACACATATAGAGGATAACTTGGATTAACACATAGAATAGGTTTTAACCCGGAAATACAACGGGAACGGGAACTATGCGGGTTTTTCTTTGAATGTTGACTGCGCGGGCATCGGTGGAAAGCTAGTGCATAATAATAATCTTCCATATTATTTAAAAGTATAGCGCCATTGTAAAGAGTTCCACAGGACAATATTATTAAGTGCACTTTTATAAAAACCATTCACTTTTTGTTACTCGTTCGACCTAAATCCCTGTACACAATATCATTTTAAAAGGACAATAAAAAACGGGCTTTTCACAATATTCAATATATTTTGCATTTTTTGCAATCTTAAGTATTTTTCTTGTACAGTTTTTGCTATAGTGGAAATTCTTTTGTCGCATTGCTATTGTAACAATGTGATGGTGGCATAGTGGGGAGAAAAGCGGGTAAAATATAATGTTGCAAAAGTAATACAACTTCAGGTGTTAGGTAAATAGATCATTTTAATGTTTTAAACTGGCATCTCAATATTTCTAATTTTCAATTATTTGTTATATTTTTAATCCTAATACAAAAGTATATAACTGTATCGAAGAATTGTTAAATGCGTTCTTTAATTTCTGAGTTAACTGTTCATTATTTGTTATTTATTATCAACTAACTCTCTTCACATCTATTTTTTAACGTTTCATAAATTTAACCTTAAACCTGCCTACATTTTTACATACACTTTTTCATTATTCATCATTACCCTAAGTATAATCGTAAGTACACCTGCGTTCTTAACAAGCCAATGACAAGGAACGTTCCAGAAGCGTCTTCTCAATTCCTCCTTTCAATAATATTCATCCGCTTTTCGTTTACAGAACCGTAGCCTTACAGTTTATTAGAGAAGGCTGCAAGGGTCATTCGTACATCTTTAGCGACGGCCGCTTCGTTCAATTCTATGACATTTTCTTGTAATTGACGTTGTAAAGTGGAACTTGGAAATATTTCATAGATGTCTGCCTTTAAATTTCTATTGGAGATATGATGTGGGGTATTGGGATACGAAATAGATGTAGGTCAATCGTAAACAAGGTGACATTTAAAAGACGAGAGAGAATTTAAAGTAATAGACGTAAGAAAATCGTTCGATGCTCAAAGCTTTTCTGAATTAATGAAAATGTAATTAAAAATATAATTTAATTTAAGACGACATTTTTCTATTATAAATACTGTCACTTTTAATCACTAGCTAAATCGTCAATGTGTTTGGCTGGTGTTGTTATTATGTTTATTCTGGATAAATTCAAAAACTACATAGCCGATTTTAAAAATTATTTTACCTATTGAAAGCTGCAATCAAAAACATTAACCTGAATTAGAAATTTTAGCTAAACAAGAAATTTAAGCACAGAACACATCAGTATTGCGTCAATTAAGAAACTAAATTATGTCAAAACTAGGAAGTTAGACGCTGTTTTCAGTTTCTAAACTGTCTCCATATGTTATTCCAGACGCTGAAATGTGAAATGTAAATTGGGGTATAATTAATATACCTCAGGCTGTTGCATAAGAGCTTTCTGTTGCTGTGTTAATGACAATTCCATGAGACTTTGCTCCAGCGTTGTTAATGTAGTTGGATTATTGTTTTTCACTGCAAGAGACGATTGTGTTTTTAGAGTGAATGTTTCTTTGACTGTGTCTTGTAGGGCTCTAGCTTGCAATGTTAGTTACGTCATCATTGTGAGAGCGAAGGATGATAATTTTTGTACCAAAATATAAAGTATTTTTAAACATAGCAAAAGGAAGCGATGTAGAGGAGAGTCAACGCAATAAAATAATATAGAGAAAGTTATCTTAAATACCTATTTGGTAGATTTATCATCAAAACTTCGCAAATATACATGTAACGCTACGTTCACACGAAGCCATGATTTGCCAAATCATCTCATTTTCGTCGGATCTTTAAAAACGAATTTTATACCCCTATTCAAACAGCACATCTTGAATTGCCGTATCCGACGGCATTGAATCGAGATCCTATGTGTAAACAAGGGTTAGTTAGTTAGATGATAATACAAGCGAATAAAGTGACACATCTCATTAAAAAAACTGCCAAGTGCGATTCGGATTCACGCACGAAGGGTTCCGTACTATGGGGACCCCTTTAACATTATTATTTTTTATTTTTAGTATTTGTATTTGTTGTTACGGAACCGGCAACGGAAAAACATAAAATTTCAGCTTTCTAGCTGTCACCGTTTATGAGATAGAGCCTGGAGACAGACAGACAACGAAGCCTCAGTAATAGGGTCCCGTTTTACCCTTTCGGTACGGAACCCTAATTATTATGTTAGCATACAGTATGATTATACCGTACATTTTATCTCGCATCTACATCCATTTCCCATACAAACTCTGATTTATCGAGTTTCATGGACATTTTAATAGGTACTGCATCCAGTCTAGTATTATCGGAGATTTAGCAAGATTTATTGCCTGTAAGTTTGTATTTGCTTAAGGGGATTATTCGGTAACATGCGATATGTGAGAATTTAATCTAATAATATAGACTACAGTGTTTCGTCGAATATAATACGCGGTTGTGCAGTATTTTTGCTACATGAGCCGTGTTAGTGTTGTAGTAATAGACATTAGCATTATTATGTTTTTACAAGCAACAAAAGGTAATACGAAATTGTATTGAACTTTTTGTGACACTAAAGTTACATCCTGTATCAGGTGACTTATAAAATTGTTTCGTTTGTTTCCATAAAAATTTAATCGAAATCGATTATTTTGATTTTAAAATATTAATATTATTATAATAAGTATGTCTTCCAAATTATTACATGAAATTATATTACATATCGACCACATCACTACATAGTATAAAACAAAGTCGCTCTCTCTGTCTTTCTTGTCTTAAATCTTTAAAACTATACGCAACGGAATTTGATGGGGTTTTTAAAATAGATAGAGTGATTCAAGAGGAAGGTTTTAGTATATAATTTATTGGGTTTTATACAAAGCGGGCGAAGCCGCGGGCGGTAAGCTAGTATTGTAATAAAGGATACAGGACAAAATATTCCAAATCGTAAATTTCGTTACAAAATCAGCATAACCATTAACTATTTGTAGCTGTTCCTGTAGTAAATTTACTATTAAATTACACTATTTTGTATGGTGCTAGTGCCTTTAAAACTTTCGAACCTAAAGCTGGTGCCCGGTGGTTAGAACGTTAACTTGGAACAAACGTGACGCGGTCTGAATTAAAATTACTACCCAGCTTTGTTAGTTATATGTTAAAACTAGGTTTGAAATTAAACAAGATATGCTAGAGAATGGGACAAATCAATGATCGATTTTTTATATGTAATTTGTTATATAATTATGGTTTTTGGAAATTTACGAAATTATGGCATAATAGTTTAAATTTGATTTCTTTTATTAATTTAGTTAGTAAGACTATGAATTCAGCATACATTCGGTTCATTCATGGAGAGTATATGCTAAAACTAGATTTAAAATAAAAGGTGAATTTGTCTCTACTACACAATAGGACAAATTAATGACCTATTTCATTTATATTTTGTAATTAAGTTGTCATATTTGCTTGCGCAGATCGATTAAGAAAATGAATTAAAGTTTTAATATAAATATTTCAGGACAATTTTCACACACGGCACGATCTGATCCCATACTAAGCTTTCGCTTGTATTATGGAAACCAGATGGCTGATAAACATACATATATAATTTTAAATAAATACTTATATAGATATTATGTAACATCCAGACACAGATCAAACATCTTTACACAAATATTTGCTCCGGGTGGAAATCGAACCCACGACCTCTGGCTTGGAAGGCAGGGCCACTACCAACCAAGCCAAACCGGTCAGTCAAGTTTATTTTTTTATTTATTTCACAGGGATTAAATTCCGGTCACCACAAATTTTTGGAAGGTAAATTCTGTACCGGGAAGGCAGGTAATATAGCGTATATATAAAAAAAAAACTTACTTAAAAATAATGTAATAATTTATGTATCTACTTTAATGTAGATGTAGCCATAGAATAGTATTATAATGCTTTTACGCAGATGAATATCAATAACATTTTAACACTTTAAAGATAACCTATAGATATATACATTTACGAAACCACCAAACGTCTTATCTTCATAAACAATCCAACAATTAAGATACCAAAGCAATTACAACGAATATATTTCACAGCACGCCTCACACTGCATTCGATTGCTCGCAGGATCACTCAGCCTAAATCCTGTTGGAGATTTGAATACATTTGTCAATTGGATCCTCATGAATGTAGATTTACGTTGTAACCGGTTTGACGATGTTTCATTTAGTGTTTAGTTTTTATTGATGGTTTTTGTTGCGTTTTGATGTTCATGTTTAGATTATTTAAGAATGTAAAGAATAAGATTTTCATGATGTGTATAAAATAGAAAGATCTTTGTTATTTTTTTTAAAAGTATACTACTGGGAACCATGTGATTTCACTTGACGTTAAATAAAATAAAAGATTAGATATTGTTCTCTACTTTTCCAGTGAAATTAGTCCATATGAATTTCAGGAATGTTCGAATATGGGCAAAATCCCTGTAAACAGTAGACAAAGTCGTGTCGGTCAGCTAGTATTTATAATATATTTTTACTGGCCTATTCTGAAAAACAATTTTATACATATATCGGAATACGCATTCGCTACATTACTTTATTGATAATATCAGCGTAGCATCGTAAAATAATATAATTTGTCAAGAACTTCACTTGGCATGCCCGATTGGCAATGTTCCCATGGACTCGCAATGCGGATTTCTTATGAAATTACCTATATCTATTGGTTCTTTTAGCATTCAAAATAAAAAAAAATAGTTTTTGTTTGTATGGTTATGAATTTGAGAATAAAATATAAATTACAGAACAATTACTTGTAAAATCAGGATGAACTTCGCGCTGGATTTTAAAATATATCCAAAAAGTTACCCTGCTTATAAATTTCTCAGTGACGTAAAATACCTATGTTCAAGAAAAATGAAAATGATAATTATTAAATAGTGAACAATTCTTGGTTTAGTTGCAATATGTGACGTTTTTTGATTTATTACTTTTTTGCTTTTTGGTCTACTAATGAACATAGAGTTAAATATAGAGCCTATTTTTCTTTTATTTTAATTTTTTCGATTATTTCGCAGTCTAAAGAACAAACATTGTTTCATGATACGATTAAAATATGGTCTTTAAAATTTCTAGCACCTGCAGCCGTTTTTAACATCTAACCTTTATAATGTTCGTGATCACCTGAAAATGGGGTAAAATAGGTTAATAGCATATCGATGAATGAGCGAAGATTTCCTCCATTACTGGTCGACAATGTTCCTCGGGTATTACTTTGAAGCATGTGTGTTTGGGCCAGGAAAAACTTCACTTCAGAAATAATATTTTTTCTTGGTACTTCTATTTTTTGTTTCGTGAAAAAATAATGTCACAGTATTAAGATTTGTAGTTCGTGGTATGCTAAATGTCATGTACTTATACATTGGTAAAGTAACCGCAAGACATAGTCTGATTTGAGAAATTCGATGCTTCATTTGAATAATAATTATAGTGTGAATTTTGAACGTATATTTTCTACATTTCAAGAGTCAATTAGGACGGCTTTTTGCTAAAAAGTTTTTGGCAACATTCACACCGATTCAAAACTTTACAGAAAACTATTTTAAATTGAATATCTCCTTGAGTGGGTTTGAATAAAAGGAAAGAAAGATTAAAAAAAAAGGACTAAAGAATAGAATGTATAGCAATGCACTGCATACACTTATAGGATTTGAGGTTTCAAGGAAGAAAAACTGACGAACACAGACCAATTACAGTCAAACGTTATTAGGAGAGTAAAGCTGCGTTTGCACGTCCCAGTTACACGCCCTACTTGTACAAAAAAACTGCAGGTTTAAACAAATTGAAACGTCAAGACACCTCATTATTTGCAGAGTCTCCTAACGAGTACCCTCACGACTCGTATGCAGATCATTAGGAGGATGTTTTTCGAGCGTATTAAACGAGCCTTCATTTACTGCAATCTAATGTTTAAGTTCGGATAAATACGTTTCTCATTAGAAATGTTTGCTGCTAGCTTTGGATTGCGATATTTGGGAGTATAAAACAAATTCATTGAGTGAGAGAACCGGTAATTTTGTGGTCTGGTTTGAGAAATTCGATGCTTCAATTGATTAATTGGTTTACTACATTGGATAAATTGCTTCTGATTTTGATGATTTGGGGTAATTATTAATAGTGAAGGTAGGATCTGAGTTAGAGGCTGGGATATGATGAGGGCTGATATAAATCGTGTCTTAAAAATATTCAAGTATTAACAACTTATAAGTTGAATTTTTTAATTAATATAGTGTATATTTATAAAGTGTATAAGTAACTTCAGTGCACTTTTAACCGACTTCAAAAAAAGGAGGAGGTTATCAATTTGGCCCGTATGTTTTTTTTTTATGTATGTACACCGATTACTCCGAGGTTTCTCAACCAATTCTTTTTTTTTTTCGATGCGGAATGGTGTCGAATTGGTCCCATAAAAATTTTATTCGGATGGGCCCAGTAGTTTTTATTTTATGAGCATTTTTGTCTGTATTTGTAAATGTTGCAAGTGCAAGTTTGAAGTCGGTTGTTTTTAACGCAGTTATCACTTGTATAATATTTTAATGTTTTAGTTAAGTTATGGTCAAAATAAAGTTATTGAACGTAAAACTAGTGAAAATTGTTTAAAAAACTTTTCGGGGCTCCACATTTTAGACCATACTTGATCCCCTAAGTGCATCGTACCTGACTCATTATCAGTGATAAAGGCCATTATGCTGAACGTATCGATCATGATAAGTCTGTTTTAACATGCTGGTGTTGGTTTTTTGGGAATTTAAACTAAATTTTACCTGAGATAACCGATTATGTTTTTATACTATGGACTAAAAGTAAAGTGATAGATGTGAAATACTTTTCTTTGATAATAATCATAAATAGTCTGAACAATAAATAACTATTTATGTAGTATTGGTTTCTAATTAATAATTGATAAACACTTTAATCGTATATTTCCTACTAATATTATAAATGCGCAGTTTGTATGTTTGTTTGTTTGTTACTCCTTCCCGCAAAAACTGCTGAGCCGATTTGTAAAGGGTAACTTGGATTATCACATAGGACAGTTTTATCCCGAAAATCCGACGGGAGTGCGAACAATACGGGCTGTGTTATTTATAATGAAAATACATTAACATGTAGGTATGTAAAATGAAACAAAAGTATGTCATACGAACAATGTCGAACGCACTTACGGGTTAATACTGCATGTAACCGCAATCACTATCTGCTGACACTCGCTTTGAGTCGTGTGGTTTCATGATCCACGTGAACTACTTTGTGGTTATATTGTAATACTTTTTGTTTGGCTTCGAGATTAGTGACCATAGCTATATACTCTCACCGATGCCACAATTGACATTGTTGCTAGTAGTACAAATACTGTCCTAGACCTCTGTATCACTAGGTACTTGGATGCACATTGTATGTAACTCCATTTTGTTTGTATTTTTGTTAACATAATATTGTTATTAAATTCTATGTATGCTTTAGTATTATTACTGTAAGTAAAAAGAATGATTCATTTTCAATAAATAAATATTAGATTTGACGTGTAATTTCATTTATTGCTATCAATACTATATAATTTTTAAGCCAACTGTAACTAGCTGCGTTTCGCAGTTACACCCGCGTGATTCTGCTCCTGTTGGTCTTAGCGTAATGATACATTATAGCCTATAAGCCTTCCTCAATAAATGGGCTATCTAACAACGAAATAATTTATCAAATTGGACTTGTAGTTCCTGAGATTAGCGCGTTCAAACAAACAAACTCTTCAGCTTTACAATATTAGTATAGATAAGTTATTGTTTTACCAGTTTTAGGAACTATATAGGATAACTTTTAAAAGGCCTGACCGTCAAGAGTATTATATTGTATTAGAAGAAAAGGCTTTTCCTATTTATCATTCCGAAGAAATTTTTAACACTTTTATTATACAGTATAATTTGTATATGTTAAGACCTAAAAGATTTTACTGGGTTACCCAAATAAATCACACGACTATACAACGCTAGACTAAAATACATAGCCTTTTGTATACACAAGAGCCAAAAGCCAAAGGGTATAAATTGTTTTCTCAAAAATCTTTAACCCTTAGGAAATTCTACCATAGATTTTCATTTTATAGTTCGGAGCTCGACCAAAGGCGTTCAAGGATAAGGGACAGATTCTTTCGCGCCATTTCTAAGGCCTTTATAGTGATGGCCCTATAGCATTTGCATTTTACGATGACTCTTGGAGTGGAATCATTTTGTTCTGGATGTTTCGATACCATATTTCTTGGAACCCTATTGATATTGGTTCTGTTGTTTCGAGAAGGTTTTGAAATTGGGAATATGTGAACATATTGAATGTTACTTTGTAAAAGTTCGTTTAATTTCTTGCAATTCTACACTAATATTATAAAGAAAACTTTGTTTGTTTGTTTGATTGTAATGAATAGGCTCATAAACTACTGGACCGATTTTGATGAAATTTGGCACACACAATCTTTAGACCCTGAGAAAGAACATAGGCTACTTTTTATTGCGAAATATGTACCACGGGCGAAGCTGGGGCGGACCGCTAGTATTTGATATATTTGTTGTCTTCGTTAGTTTCAGTGAGATTTAGTCTGTGATTGTCTCTCTCAAATTATTTTTACTTGGGTTTGAATGTAGTTTTCACGCCTTAGTTTCAGTAAAGATAACTAAACTATCACTCAACCGCTTGAATCATTATTATCATGTGTACATAATATTGCTATGGTTACATTTAACCATGGCAATATTATGTACACATGCTCATGTTATTATGTACCTATGCTACATATAAAACTAAAACATAATTTGTTATTTCATTATAGAAATTATTCTTGTTTACAACCTAACGACATGTCACACTTGACATACGACATAAAGTAAACACTTATTAAAATGTAAACTTGGAGCGTCTTCGATAATTCAGCAGTTATTTGTTTTGCTTAGAATAATAATTTCGACGTTATGGTAAATATTGTTGAACCTCGAGTGACAGGTGTGTTTGTTCAGTATGTTGACGAATAGTTTAGTTTTACTTTCAATTAATATAAGGGGAAAAATTTGATGTGTGTGTGTGTGATGAGATATTCATTGTTGTAATTGCTTGTTGAATTTTCTACTATTTTATGTTGAAAGTATTTGTTATGTTTGAAGTAGTAAGTATGTTTTGCTTATATAATACTAGCTTACCGCCCGCGGCTTCGCCCGCTTTGACTTAAACCTAATAAATTATATACTAACCTTCCTCTTGAATCACAAAAAAAAAACGCATCAAAATCCGTTGCACAATTAGATAGGGACAGAGAAAGTGACACATAAAAAAGTACCTTTTTATATTTATTACAAAGATGTACTTCATATTTTATTCAGATTTATTCAAAACTTTATATGGCAGTGCATGTATATTAGCATAATATGTATATCAAAACTTTCTCCGTATAAACAGCGTCCGTTTATCATGGAACTGACCAATGCATAGGGAAGTATAGAAACGATAACATTTTACACGATGTACGTAAAATTATGAATGGAGAAGACGGTTAAATCTTAGGTTATATATTATATTATGCAATAAACTATATTATGTTATATATTATATTAACTGTGTAAGTGTAATATGTATACCAGCAATATTAAAACGTATATTTGTTAGATAACATAACGGAATTTTGATTTGAAAGTAATCTCTTTCAGGCATATATAGGCTTTTCATTACATAAATAATAATAGAGAATAAGAAGTAGACCTAATAACAAGTGGAGATACTTTTTAAATTACCTACTATTTGTAGAATACCAATATTTTGTGTCTAGGCTTACCAATAAACTCGTAAAATTACAAAAAAATATTATCCCGATTCACAAATTGGACATATCAAGTAATATGCTGTACTTAATAAGTCCAAATAAATTAATCGTTTGTTTCTAAGTAAACTTGGTATATAAATAAAACACACTTCAACACAATGTGTCTCAGACAGCTCCATTTGCAAAAATTAGACTCTTCGCGAATTCTTGATTAATGTCAAAACATCAAAGGACACAGGCGTAATTAATCCGATATTACGCACAAAGCCGGGGCCACAGCGAGTTTATTATATTATGATAACACTTTTATCCTCATTTACTGCGTAATTTTTACGCCTCGTGCTCATGAACCTTGACTCTTAATACATGCTATTATTGTTTCACGATGTAGTCTGAGAGCTGGCGAATGGTTTGGGCAAGATAATGGCGATTTACTTACCTGTTTCCTTAATATTATAAATTTATCATGATTTGGTTTCTAAACAACGCACACCTTGTTTAGAAACCAATTGAAAACTCCTGTTTAAATAAGACCTCAGCTAGCGCGTTAGGAACGATACATGATACAATAAGTATTTAAAACCCCATAATATTGATAAATAAAGTTTCTTATTTAGAAACTTTGTGAGTCTAGATATAAGAGTAGTTGTTGAAGCGCTTTTTAATTATTGTACTGTTATAAATTAATTCCCAACTGGCAACCCGAACCGAGTGGGTGTTTATAAAAATGAGTTGAACAGCGGATTTGACACACTTTCCGTTAGGCTCTCGGACGTAACGGTCGTTATTGTTGTGCTTAGTTGTGTTAATAATTATTTTGAGTCGATTATTATTTGATTGTTGAAAGTAGACATATAAAGTCATTTTGTAAGGAATAAGACCTTTCTAGGTTGAATTTAAAATCGTTAAGATCAGAATTGGGATTGCCACGCGTTTTAGACCGTTTGCCATCTAAATTTAGTGCTTATTAGTTGTTGTTCAGTTCAGTTGTTCAGTGTTGAAAGAACATTATCTCAACCGTAGCGTAATAACGTCCGTTGCGTCCTGTGAGCGGGTGTCATTAAGTACCTTGGGGTTATTGATTAGTCATGGTCAGGTTAGGCCGAGTCGGGGAAGCAAAGTTGTTAAGAAAATAACTAGTTGCTATGATGATAACAGGTCTTACGGGACAGTTCTCAACATGCTACGTGTTGAAGGAGGCAACAAGGGTTCCCAGTGGTTCGATGTGCTGTGCGCTGGCAATGGCACGTGCGCTGCACATCCACTGCACCGCTGCAGTTGCTGACAACGGGCTTCCGGGCTGCTTGCAACCAATCTACGGCGCCGGGATGCCTGCGCGAACGAGAATCGACGGTAGCCACTCACCGCTGCTGTCGAAGACTTTGTGTTTGTGGTGCTATTGTTTATAGACCACTTAGAGAACATACGAGGGTATGGGTCTCTTCGTTTTGAAAGCTTGTGGTGCTATTGTTTATAGACCACTTAGAGAACATACGAGGGTATGGGTCTCTCTGTTTTGAAAGTTTGTGGTGCTATTGTTTATAGACCACTAGAGAACATACGAAGGTATGGGTCTCTCTGTTTTGAAAGTTTGTGGTGCTATTGTTTATAGACCACTAGAGGACATACATAGGTATGGGTCTCTGTTTTGAAAGTTTGTGGTGCTATTGTTTATAGACCACTAGAGAACGTACAAAAGGTATGGGTCTCTCTGTTTTAAATTTTTGTGGTGCTAATGTGTTTAGGCCACTTAGAGAACATGCAAAATGTATGGGTCTCTGTTTTTTTTACAGGTTGTCGCTTATGAGAGCACTTGGAGCCACTGTCGTTACGACGGTGTATAACATTTTGAGTTTTATATAAATTCGTGTTAAGTCTGAAGGTATCTAATTCTGTAATAAGTATTTGCTTTTTAATACACCTTGTTTATGGCCGCTTGAGTGCACGCTTGCGTCCATGGCACTGGTAATGGTAAAATAGAGATGAACGTCATTTTTCGTTCCCCTGCATAAGATATACGCTTCAGGCTATAACGCGAAACTAGGTTGATCGCTAACAATTTTCCTTTGTTTCTGAGACAGCGCTAAGACGATGATGATGATGATGACGATGATGGATGGATCTGATGCTAGTGGTGGAAGTCATGCTGCGGTCGAGGACGCCGCACTGTCAGGAACGGCCGTGTTATAAATTAATTCCCAACTGGCAACCCGAACCGAGTGGGTGTTTATAAAAATGAGTTGAACAGCGGATTTGACACACTTTCCGTTAGGCTCTCGGACGTAACGGTCGTTATTGTTGTGCTTAGTTGTGTTAATAATTATTTTGAGTCGATTATTATTTGATTGTTGAAAGTAGACATATAAAGTCATTTTGTAAGGAATAAGACCTTTCTAGGTTGAATTTAAAATCGTTAAGAGTACTATTTTATATAACATTATTTAGGCCATAGTTTGCACGAATTATTTGCAACAATCACTTCTAGACATTACGTGTAATGTGTAGAAGTGCTTTAGGGCAACCGCTTTGTGGCAATATTTACAAAGACCCAAAAATTAGATTTGCAGCTGCATATATCATACAATACAATAAAATCTTAACAAATGTATTAATTAAGTATTAAATGACAAAATTATCGTTGGCTCTTATACTACTCGTCTGAGCCTAGTCTCCCGTGAAATTGTTTTTATTTCATTCCTCACATTCCGATCACACGTTCTATTTATTTCTTAACCTCCTTTTATTGTTATTATCGTCTGGTTTTACTCATGATGCAGCATTACAATTACTGTAATAAACCTCTTGTCCAATAGAATCAAGGTAGAAGAGATAGAGAATTGACTGTATTGGGCTTTATAAGGGCTGAATTCGATTTAAGAAGTATTCTATCAACTAATAAGTTAGACCACCTTGGTACAGTAGTAAAAGCATAAGCGTATGACTGAAAGGTACTGGGTTCGTTTCACTGTGGAGACTTACAAAAAAGGCTCTGTCTGGCAGGATACTGAAGGCTGATCATCTACATGTCTGTACAGAAAATCGATCAGTGAAACAAAATATTATGTATACACACCCTGCTACAGAATAAATTGGTATTATATTAATTCGCCTTCTATAACCGCAGCAAGACAATTTTAATAGAAAACAGGACGAACTTTTGGACAGCGATTCAAGCGATTAACACATAGTCTCAAACTTATTAGAATAATTCTTAATTTCAAAACGAAAGCGCTTAATCTCCTTGCAAAACCTCACTGATTAGATTAATTACAATAAGGCGAGATGCGATGAAATTTTAATATTCCTTCAGGTCTCTAATTGACTCTTCCCATTATTACAGAAGTTATACCACTTTAATCAAAGTGATTTCTTGAGCTTATGAATTTATAATTGAATTAATTAATTACAAAGGAATGGTACTAAGAACTGATTATGTTTATTGATGGAGCGTAACGAAATCAACATTGAATACGAATTTAGGCAGCCCTGTAATGTGTTTATTAAATACTAGCTTACCGCCCGCGGCTTCGCCCGCTTTGACTTAAACCTAATAAATTATATACTAAAACCTTCCTCTTGAATAACTCTATCTATTTAAAAAAACACATCAAAATCCGTTGCGTAGTTTTAAAGATTTAAGCATACAAAGGGACATTGGGACAGAGAAAGTGACTATGTTTTATACTATGTAGTATGTAGTGATATGAATTCATTATGAAGCTCTATTTTATGATAGGTATGAATCAGTTAATGATGAGAATATTGGTGTCCTTAAAATCACTGTATACCTATTGAATTTAATATGATTTTTTTTCTATTCTTTATAAAATTATATCTCTGTATATTTACACGAAATATTGTCATTAGTATAATTTAATAAATACAGACTATCCTATACTAGTTTTGGGTCCAAATGCGAAATGCTTGGTTGACCAAATCTATGACAAAATTTTCAAGAAATTATTTTTATTTATTTAAGTTTACTGTTGTTTAATAAATAATTCAATTGACATATTATCATTCTGAACTAAGGTTCTGAACTTACAGATGGAACTAAATTTATTGTATCACAATTAAGATAAAAAGCGATTTAAAATTGAATCCCGAAATTTTGTTACAGCTCATGGCGAATATTTGAAATTGAAAAAGTTTAATAGTGCTCTCAGTTTGGAAAATCGTTTAGCGGTTTTGGCAAATTGATTAAGCCTTTATAATGGTGTTTAAGGAAAGTTTACTACAATACAATATGCGAAACCTATGTGACCTAAAAATATTATTTTGCTGTGAGTATGTACCTATGTCTGTTACTTTCTGCAAGTATAAAGATTCTTTAATCATCAAGGAATCATTATATTATTCTTACTAGCTTTCCGTACGCGGCTTCATCCGCGTTTTCAAAGAAAAACCCGAATAGTTCCCATTCCTGAGGGATTTTCGGGATAAAACCTATATTATATGTTAATCTAAGTTACCTACCCTTCATGTGTGAGCCAAACATGAAAATCGGTTCAGCAGTTTTTGCGTTAAAGAGTAACAAACATACAAATCGACACATACACATACATCCGTCCTAACAAACTTTCGCATTTATAATATTAAGTAGGAGTAGGCTACTCCTACTAAATATGTGATGATGAATGATGTGTAGGATAGGTACATAGTAAAAAAGACAGAGGTGTTCGTACTCGTATATATAAAAATATACTGCATTGTAATTTAATAAAGTTTTACTCAACAAAATATATTTTCTTAACAACTAACTTGTTAAGAAAGTTAAAATAATAAAATAGTTAAACAATGTATACAAGAATACAGTATAAGAAATTGAATTGTGTCACAGTCGAGTCGCATCAAAGAAAGTAGTTTGACCCCGCAAAGAATTCAGTTACACCTTAACAAATATGTATGTTGATAAAAAGGTAACGGTAAACTATTTTAACCCTCCAGGGATGGAGTAAATTCTATCGAGATGGGACAATGTGTGATATTAGAGGAATTTTTTACCCCGTAGGATAAATAAGTGTATAATCTTTATTAGGCGTGTTGATAATTGAAGTAATTTGTTGGTAATTTAATATGATAAAACACAATAAAAGGTACTTACTCTCTTTTTATTTTCATTTTGAGTGTGAATTTGTTACGGATATTAAAGTTTAGCAGTTAGTACTTAGATTTGGTTAGGTACCTTCCAGGTCAGAGCCAGGGTGAGGCAAGCGCCCCACCGTGCCCCACCGGCCATCGTGGCTACACCCATACTATATACAACTACTAAATGTTTCATCAAAATCTTACAGTTTACACAACAAAACAATGTACTATAAAATATGCTCTGAACAGGGCATTTTTTATGATTACTTCCTCAAGATCCTTTTCCACCATAAAACGTACCAGCATAAAAGAATACATCACAGGTTTACTGTCAAATTGCATCATGCCCTTATTGATTTCTACTCATGATAGAAATATGACGTAAAACCTTTTGAACGCTGACGCAGAAATTTCTACATTGTGGCATAAAGGTGCGTTTCCACCAGAGATGTGCGAGTGTGTCTTTGTAAAGATATAGAGATAGATAGATAGTATCGCTTCATTTATACCTCACCTCGGTCAGCACAGCTCTGATGGAAAGGGGTCAGCGGTGCTAGATTTTTGCGCACACCAAACATGCGAGGCATGTGTGCGAGGTTTGTTTATTAGTTCTATAATTTTGAGCAAAAGAAAACATTTCACAGGTTCGAAACACCTCCTCGCACAGCTACTGAAACCCCCACACATTTTCACAGCACAGCTAGCCTCGTACGACACGTTGCCCTCGCACAGCTCTGGTGGAAACGCATCCTAAGAAGCATAATAGACCAATCTGTTGTGATCCATGATCGTGAGACGAATACAAATATAGTGTCGCTTTTGAGTTAATGTTACATTTGTTATTTTTATGAGATCCTGGATTAGGTGGGGCTGATTTTTGCCGATTTAGTTTTGGGATTTAGTATTTTGATAAAGTAATAGATAGGCTTGTAACCTTATGAAAAAAAATGTTTTTTTAGGTATTGAATTCACAAATGAGTACCTACAAAATAAATGTGAAAAGTTTTTTTTAGCGAGCTTATCTCAGGAAATGGTTCTCATTAAAAAATTATCTTATATAAAAGATTGCCCAATTTCACATTCTATAGGTATTGTGGTTAAAATGTTAAAACTTTATAATTGTACGATTACCTAATCGTACAGACAATACATGTTCCCGGAATGCAATGCGTCGATGTTGCATATTTTATTATAATGTATTAATTATTATTTTACCACACAATGTTAGTTCGCATTTGGATCCCGCACCGGGCGGAGCTCCATCCTAGATCATCTCACCTCATCCCATAAGTCAAAGTGAACAAATAAATATCTCTTTATCTCAATCTCATATCTTATAATTAACCCCAACCCCCGCCAACATTGGTCCTTCGAGCAAACGGTGAATTGCGGGACCGGGACAAAAAGTGTGCATAAAGTTTGTGCTGTGTTTGTGTGCGTGGTTCTGGTTTCCGTGATCACATCGCGACCTCGGTGCGTTGGAAAGGCACCACACATATCTTCACATCTCTACCCTGGTGTCTTGGGGGGACACCACACCTCAACCTCGGTGCTTTAGGAAGGCACCACACATCTTCATATCTCAACCTTGGTGCCCTGGAAAGGCATCGCATCTCTACACATCGACGGAATAATTCACATCTCGGCGCGGCGTAAGCATAACTTGAAGCTAACCAAGTAAGGTTTCTTATTTTATCTCTTATTTTCAAACATGTCGATGGAGGATATTTTAGCTACCCAAGAGCAATTAATAGATGCATTGGAAAAGCTACACATAAACTTTAAAAAGGATGGAGCGGAGCGAAAGACTCCCGATTATATACGACGAAGACTAGAAACGCTAGAACAATATTTTGTAGACTTCCACAACAACCATATGACTCTTCTATCTTTCAATGATCACTCTCATGAGTATTTTGCATTCAATAGATATGATCAAATTAAGAAAAAATACAATAACATAAAGACAGCTTTACAGAATTATAAATCTTTAGAAACCCCTGAATTACAACCTCCAACCTTTCAAACCCCGTCAACCTCTCATGAATATCAAGAAAAACCTCCCAACAATACCTCCAATATGAATAAAACGGAAGAGCTTATGAAAAAACAAACAACCAATTTTAAGGCTTTTCTGCGAACTGTTTCAAACATAAATCTTGACCTTATGTCGGAAAAGTGGGAATTTGAGGATATCCTAAAGTCCTTGCAAATCCGCTGGTCGGCAATTGATACCTTGCATTGGGAATTAGAAAATGAATTGAGCGGAACGAACACAGAATATGAAGATCAATTTACTAATTATGAAAAACATTACTATAAGTTAAAAACAGATATTAATAAAAAAATGTATTCCCTATCTCATATAGAGAAGTCAACCCCTAAAGTAGAGCTGCCTACATTCGAAGGAAATTACATGCAATGGGTTTCGTTTAAAGATCTATTTACAGAAACTATCCACAATAATCCGTCACTGTCGAATGCACAAAAGTTACAGTTTCTCAAGAGTAAAGTTAAGGGCGAGCCTGAAAAAATGATCCAACATCTCCAAATCAGCTCCGACAATTATCTCATATCTTGGAATATCCTCAGTCATCGTTACGATAACAAGCGATTAATTTTTACATCTCATCTTAATAACCTCTTAAATATCCCTAATATTCAACATCAGTCATATCAACATATTAAACGGATTCATGATGTTACATATGAGAGCATCAATGCAATTGAAAACCTTGGAATTAACGTGACATCGTGGGACCCTTTTCTTGTTTGTGTATTATCCCAGAAGTTAGACCCAGAGACATACAATGATTATATGCAATCTTTAAAGTCGCCCAGAGAGATACCTGTATTGCAAGACTTTTTACGGTATTTAGAAACTAAGTTTATGACGCTAGAGACCTCACGAAAAAAGCATGAAAGCTACACTACAAAAGCATTTGATCAACCATCCAATCAGCATACACATTTAAGAAACTATAATAATCAATCATCCTTTTCTAAAAGTTATAATAATAAATTTAAACAGAGTTTTAATAATCCATATTCTACAAATCATGCTATTGCGCAACGAACGTATTCCAGTAATATAACAAATGTAAAACGCAAGCGGTGTCCGATGTGCAATTCTAGCGAACATCGCCTTTATACATGTCCGACGTTATTACAAATGCATCCTTATGAGCGAAGAAAAACGGTTGAAAACATGAAACTTTGCCTCAACTGCCTACATTACCACGAAGGAATGAAATGCTTTTCACGGATATTGTGTAAGCAATGTAATAAACATCATAATACCCTTTTACATGAATGTTTCACGTCACAAAATATGACACCGGAAGCGTCACGTTCGAGGTTCCACGTGCCTCGTTCGAAACCTTTACGCCCACAACAAGAAAATATGAACACATTAGTATCCACTCCAGGTGACCCCAGGGAAATACCTATTACTAGCTACTGCAATTATCAAGGTTCAAGCAGCAGATGGATCTCACCTTAACACGAGAGCGCTTCTAGATCAGGGCTCACAAATCTCAACTTTAAAAAATACCCCGTAAAAATGAATATATCAATGTAATCTTAATTTAAATAGCAACATCCAGTAGTTATGGGAAATGAAGGAAACCTTACTCTAAATCTTACTTTAAATCTATCTCAGGAAGACCTTTAAAGAAAATTTCGAAGAAAAATTAGGTGCGTCAAAATCTTAAATGTATCGCCTAATTTATGCAATTAGAAAACAAATTAATAAAACAACTTCAATTAGCACGCGAGTATAAGCTATTCATATCGAAATACAAAGAACTCAGACACATGATACCCTGTGTGTCGGACGCCGACTTAAGGCCCAGTGGCCACCTACCGCGCACCTTACGCGCAGAGTCATCAACTAACAGCCTTGCGAGTTGTGTTCAACGCTTCCTCGAAAACTTTAAATGGATTAACCCTTATTGATCTCATGTATTATAAACTGCAACAAGACCTTCAAATCCTAATTTTTAGATGGCGCCAATTTAAGTGCGGGTTCACGGCGGAATTGATCTCAAATCCTACAAAGCGACAATTTTTGTCCGAAATATCGAAAATCTTTGATCCCTTTACAAGAGATTACATAATAAAATAATGTGATGATTATGATTATCTTACTATGAAGCGATCTATTGTTAAGCTATCACTGTTACCTACAAATATAAATACTATTAATGAATCTACAATAAGGAAGAAATTAAAACATCGAAAACAAAGAATTCATATCTCAAAACAATAATTATGTCCCATGATAAGAGAACAACTAACACAATGCGACGCTATAATATTACAACTTGAGCACGAGTTCGGCGAATTTGAATTTTATAATAACATTTAATTTATGAGTGATTCATTTGATATGTGGTTTAATCGACAGAGTAGACTACGTTGCTAATAGTTTATTTGGACCAGAGGTTTGATGAAAAGAAATATGTATGAAATATTTAATCTCATTTCTATCCCACGTATATCAAACGGCAGCATGGTGAACGTGATACCAACCTCTAATTTAGCTGCTATCAACATACAAAAGGACTCTTGTATAACGATCTCGGAAAGCGATTTTAAATCATGTTTGAGCCAGAATCCTACTACGATGTTTTGTCTCATCAGAAATCCTATTCGACATTTAATAGACGATCATGATTTTATGTAAGAGAATTCCTAATACGAGAATTTGTCAAACAACATTATTACCTTGTACGAATCGTTGGCAAGAATTATCGACCTCTAATGTATATTATTATTTTTGTTGTAATGAATGCAACATAAAATTTATCTGTGCTGATAAAATAACCTCTACAAAGGTAACAAAAGCGGGTTTGTTAAGCGTTATGGAGGGTTGTAGGTACTATTAAAACTAAAGATTTTCAAGTCTTTTCTCATAAAAAGCTGTCGAGCAAAATAAATACCACTTCCGAGTTTGTGGCAATAGAAATTGCTCCAATAAATCATCTTATAAATATATCGATCTCCAAATTAACAGATCAGGATCTCAATACAAACAGTTCGGAAGACATTAAGCAATTTGACGAAATAAAAAGAAAAATTGACATCCTAAAACTGAGTGAACCATTGGGCACGAAGTTGTCGTATCACGACATTCATCATTACTTCATAATATATGTGTTAATTGGAATTCTGGTTGTTGTGGCAATAATAACGTATTGGAGACAGCTGCGTCGTCGACGAGCTTCAGCAGAGCCGGCGGTGGAGGCTGCGACCAGCGTCGCGGTCCCCGCCCGGCCACCTCCAACCCCGGTGACAAGTGATTGTGTGATAAGTGTTAGTGAGTGTGATGTGCGCGTAAATAAACATGACCAAGCCTCGTCGCCAATTTTTCGAGTGTTTTCGCTTCCAAACTTAAGTGAATCTCTGTAACGCTATTATAAAATACAATTGTAACTAGCTTAATCTTGTAACCCTATTGTAAAGAACAAATCTTATACTTATTGTATCTTCATCTTGTAATCATAACTAACCAAATCATTTAGTAAATAGACACTAAATTGTAATATCACCTTGTTAGTTTTAAGTTCATCTTTCATCAAGTTACTAACCTTCACCCTTTTCTCCCCCGGGAACATGTACGATTACCTAATCGTACAGACAATACATGTTCCCGGAATGCAATGCGTCGATGTTGCATATTTTATTATAATGTATTAATTATTATTTTACCACACAATGTTAGTTCGCATTTGGATCCCGCACCGGGCGGAGCTCCATCCTAGATCATCTCACCTCATCCCATAAGTCAAAGTGAACAAATAAATATCTCTTTATCTCAATCTCATATCTTATAATTAACCCCAACCCCCGCCAACAATAATAATATACTCTATACTAATAACACTAGTTCTATACAATATTCATGATATATTAAATGAAGCTTTCATATTATTTAACCCGTAACAAACGATTTCCTTTACATAATTTATCATTCTGGTAGATAAAAAAATAAAAATAAAAATTCTTTATTGACAAAAAGATTTTACATTTTTAAATATTGAAGTCTCTGACTCCCAAACTAGGTAAAAACCTGTATGTCAGGAGTCAGCGCCCTCTTCCAAAGAGTATTCAAGTAATGTCAATAAGAAAAATAAAAATAAAAATGTATAACAAACAAAAAAAAAAAAAAAAAAAGTAGAAATTGTTTTTTTCGGCATGCATGTGTGTGTTTTGGTGTGTATCAAGATAAAAAAAGCATATAATATGAATATCATTTAATCAGTCTGTCTGCTGTAAAATGCTCAGAATGTCAGGTTAAATAATATAGATAGGGAGGCGAGGTAGCTAAATGGCGTAATTAAACGGCGCCGTCGAGACTTATCAAAATCGATAGATAAAATAATTTCGAAAAGAAAAGCTTCTATGGTAAAAACCATTTTAGCGGTGGGTTTGGCGTGTACGGATTTTCAAAAATGTAAAAAAAAATAGTTACTTGGGCATTCTCGAGCGCGTCAGATATTCATACTACGTATGCCCCAAGTGCCTCTGATAACAACGGTATACTAATCTGCCGGTTTGCGTGGTGGGGCTAGGCATATTAATTCGTCAAAAATGCACAAAAAAAAAATTTACTCGAGCGCGTCAGATTTTCGGAAGGGGTGTTAAGTAGGCCCCAAGGAAGCTGCCCTTAAAAAAACTGACGATTTCGGCGTGACGATAAGTTACGATGAATTTTTGAAAATGCAGAAAAAAAAAGTCCTTTTGAAATACTCGAGCGCGTCAGATTTTCATAGGGGAGGTTTATCTCGGTCTCCTGAAAGTATATTTTCTTAATCTGACAAAAATGTTGGTGGGTTCTCTTAATCTGACCGAAAAAGGTTTGAGAGTTTCTTTTTTTTAATCATCGTTATTTCATATCAATTTTTCTTAACACCCTCAGTTTTCGAGATATACTCAAAAAACTGGGAGTTTGAGTTTTTATGATGCTTCAAGTCAAAAAGTTTTAACTTTGGACAAAAATGTAAAGAGACCTTTTTTGTGTAAAATAAAATTACCTTTTTTGTTTATTCAAACTTTTTTTTTTAGTAAAATGTATCGTTCGCGACTTATATACCGCAACGCGTTTTTCGGAAGACGAAATGGCTCCTCCAGACTTCCGGTCACGCGGAAACCGGCAGATTTTGTATTTTTAGTAAGTTTTAGATTATATTCTTGAAAATAAAAATAAAAACAATCGCGCTCGAGAATGCCGGATTAACGTTTTTTTTTTACAAGTTCGCGACCCTATAACTTGGCGGCGTCAAGGACTTATCGTCAGATTAGTTAAATTTAGTCTTAAAACACTAAAATCAACCCCCAATATCTTAATCTGACGCGCTCGAGTATTTCAGACTATCGATTTTTTTTTACTAATCTGATCGTCTATCCTGGGCGCGCGTCACTACTTAAAGAGCTAAATAGTTAACAAGGTTGTTCTATTAGGTCTAAGGTAACTCTCATATCTTAAACTGCCACGCTCGAGTATTGCAGAAAATTCCCCTCTTCGCCTCCCTATCTAATATAATGAATAAATCACACAAATCCGCTCTTGAATTCAACGGATTATAGTCATAACAACGGCTTTAAAACAAGATTTATTATGTATTCTGTCCGTCTTGAATTTCGAAGAAAGTATTTTTATAATTCAAAATGCTCATACATATAAAGAAACATGAGTTTATCATATTAAAAACAATACCAACATACGCACACACTTATCGACAGATAAAAAGTAAATAATTATGTGTAATTTAACCAACTAAAAAGCGATTTCTCGCTACATGAGAAATTATACAATCTACAAATCTAACGGTATGCTAGTACAGTAGACCCGCGGTATTCCGACAATCGTTTTGCAAGGCTTTGTCGGATTATAGGGTGCTGCTTAGAGATCCCTCTAAAGACAGGATGTTTTTACGCAAGAGTACCTTATAATTCGACAAATTACGGACCTAATGATAAAATAGGTACCTAGTTCTAATTCAGAAGTAGGTACAAATCATGCTTCATTGTGTATTTTGACATGAAAACAATATCTTCGACTAGAGCACGTTTTTTTGTACAGGTTGTGTGTTGATAAATCATGAAAGATCGACGTAAAAATGTCAAAAAATAGGCAATAATATACATGTCGGATTACAGGGGGCGACGGATAGGCCAGGGGCCGGTGTAACGCGGGTCTAATGTATATCTTTCATATTACAAGAAGGTACTTATATTCCCTACCTTCTTTAACTGTCAAAACAGTTCTCCATTTCGATCCATGATATAATAACCGATCTTGCGAAAAACAAAAATGACACGCTCGCACCGACCACGTCTAAATTTAATCTTGACAAATCGTTTGATTTATGATGTGTCCCAAGCCCTCCATTTGTTGAAACAGGTTTAGAATCCGTAAAGATACCCCGGGGGAGGGCCTAGGACAAACACATTTGTTGGGAACCGCTGTAAAATGAATTTGCTACAGAAATATATACTGGCTACGCTGGGTCAACGGAATGATATCGGTGCGTGTTAACTGGGTTTAAAAAAGTAGATGTTAGTTCAAACCTTGGGTCTAAATGTATAAAAAATTCTATAATATGTGTAGTGTAGTGTTAGTGTTTGTATAGAAGACGCATACAAGAAACACACGACTACTCTATATTATAATATTGTGTTTCTGTTTTTTACTATAAAAATTATTCGTTTTAAACACATACTAACGTTGTTTATTTTGCGTGAGTTTATTGACACACAGTGTTTTTTATTGTGAGTGAGTTTCTTTTAGACTAAATATACAAAGTCACAAGCTTCAAACTTTAACAAATCAAAAAGGAATTAATAAAATGTTATACCACTGATTCTCTATAAAGAGAGCGCACTTCATACGCTCATATTCATTCTTAATACAAACATTATGTATACACAGTTTATGTTTATAATAAACAGTGAACTATCCATGTAGGCTACCACAGTCTCTAGAAACTAAAAATTGGATTAAAACCCTTATCAATAACTTATATCGCATCGGTCGTTGGTCAGACGTTTAACTTCCAAACTATTCGCTTGAAGTTAGCGAATTTCGGAAAATTCCGAGTTTGACCCGAAGCGACTGGACCATGGCCAGCTTCAGATTGAATTGCCAGTTTGTGCCATTCACAGGATGCAATATGGATTGTGTTATAAAATTGTATGCATATTGGTAATGCGATTAGCTTTGCTTATGTTTGGTCGTTGAACGTATTCAGACGTTTTTAAGCTATTGCACAGCTTCTATCACGGGCCTGAGCACGGGGACCGAATCGAGAAATTCCGTAAAATATTATGTTACCAGAATTGGCTAAAAAAGTACTCATTATTATTTAAATCACACGAATAAAAAATACCTACGTCACGAATTCATCCTCCTCTTTGGAAGTTGGTTAATTAATAAATACTAAAATGCAATCAATAAAAATACACACCAATAAAAATATACGAGTCGTTTTAAGCTTTTGACATTGTATTCAATACTTCTGATTCACACAAAGGAAGTACTTAAAACCTTTTAAAACATACACAGTTGCAATTTTTCGATTTATCAAGAGAACAAACAACACTCATACATCCAGCATTGTTTAAAAAAATACAAACAAGAAGATATATTGGATAATTTTTCCCAATACAAGGCTCTTTGGTTTTCTCCAAGCGGTTGTTGAATATTCCAGTACAAATTAGGTCAAGAATAATCGGCGGAAATCTCGAAGCAAGAAATTGATTTAATGATAGCATCACCTATGGTATTGTGCCTATGGCTTTATATTTTTGTATATTGAAAGGGAAATAAAGAAATGAAAACAATAGCTGATTTTGAAACACTTAATTATGTATTATATTAACTTGTTTATTATCCTCAATACACTATTCAAAATATGTAAAAAATATATTATTTATCTAACGGTGCATTTACATCAAACGAACATGGAGATAGAGCTAGAGCAAAAGCATTCTTTCGTGATCTTTTAGTGAAAACGAAAGCTCGTATTCAGCGTTGTTCAGTATTAGAACATTGCATGGAATCTTTTCTAACGAACGAAGAATAACGAAAGAATGCTGTACGCCTGTTTACACGTAAATAATTCGACATAGTGGGGTTACATATGAGCATTCGCTCGTTTGATGTAAATGCACCGTAATAAAAACATGGTTTTCAAGTTAACTTTTAAGCTTTTTTTATGTACTACAACCAATATACTAGTCCCTATGTATGCTTAAAATGTTTAAAACTTGGCAACTGATTTTGATGAGGTTTTTTTCAATATATAGAGTGGTTCCTGAGGAATGTTCTAATATATAATTTGTTAAGTTTTCCATTAAGTCGGTGAAACCGCCCGAGGAAAGCTAGGTAAGTACATAATAAAAATATGTATATCACTCTTTTACGTGTTACCTTATACGCTTTAAAACCTCAAACACGGTGGGTTTTTCCTTTTGAATAGGCTATAAAGGGTAACATAGCAGCCAATTGACTTATAATTGGCTTAATAATATTGTGTGAATTTTGGCTCCAATATTATATCTAGCGTGGGTGCAACAAAGGAAAGGTCGTGGGTTTGATCTCCGCACTGATGAAACACCCTAGGTTTGCCGTACATGAGGCTTAATTAGCGAGGCCTTGAAAAATCAGTTAGTGAAATTCTGAAGCAGTATGGTTAGCATATGTAGATGAAGTATTTCTGTGCAAGGTTACCTGTGGGTACAACTGTATTGCTGGTAAATGTATAAATAATACGCATGTTTGATGAACATATTTCCACATCAGTGCCTCCTACAAAAATTGATCTACCTACTGAACATACATTACAAAATTCGTCGTGTGTTAGATTCATTTTAGATCAATTTTTGGTGGGTTTTTTGGGTTTGTAGGCATAATGTAGAGTTTTAATTTAGACCGTGCCAAATTATATTCAGACAAAATTCGTCGTGTGTTAGCTTCATGTTAGATCAATTTTTTGTAGGTTTTTTGGGTTTGTAGGCATAATGTAGAGTTTTAATTTAGACCGTGCCAAATTATATTCAGATATGTTAGCATGATGCGTCAACATACACACAAAAATTTAACTTATTCGTTATTATAATAGCAAATTGTAGCAGTATTTGAAAACCAGTTAATCTTAAACGTTAAGCAATAAAGAAAGCAGTATTATTTACATGTGAAATCCATGAAATATTTGTATGGTTCAATCAAACGGTTTATGTTTTGGATGACATCCAGATCAATCTACGATCAGGTTGCCTGTCTCGACATACAGTCGCCTATTTGTATTGCTTTTATTTAAATTTCTATTCAAATTCAAAATGTAATGGGCCCTCTTCACAATGGGCAGCGTTGGGCGAGTAGAGGCATTCACGATAGTATATGGGGCTATGTTTATGATTGGCTGTCATCGTAGATGTTTATTCGTAATCGCCGTAATAGCGGCAAACATTGACAATCATGCATTGGGCCAACTCTCTCGATTGTGAAGAGGGTTCATAATGTACAGATTAAGATTTTGAGGAGTAGTCAAAATTAATAATTGTAACAACTAAATAAGTTGTATTTACTACTATAAGAGTTATCCCGTCAAAGTTCATCTCAAGTCATTTACTACTTATTATTTCTACCTGGGGGCTGATGAAGGACTAGGTATTCAATTGTAATACGAGATTATTTTTTCTGCTAAATACATAACATTTCACTTTGAAATACTTGGTTTTTAGATAGTTGTAAAATGACGCAGAACATAATAATATGATCGACGTAGTGTGTTTTGATTTGTTATCAAGACAATAAAGCTCCGCTAAAACACGATTAATTCTTAAATTCTTCTGCCATAAAATGTAAGTGCATAAAATTAGTTTTATGAGATCATACCAATACACTACAAATGCTATAATATATACCTACTTACTACAATGTTTGTAACTAAAACAAGACGCACATACAAAAAAATAGCACACATAATTTACAATGTAGAGATGTGTATGTGTGGTTGTAAACAGAGGCCTGGTTCAGAATAATGTGGCCAAATAAAGCTGTAGTGGACGCTGATTATTCCGACAAAAGCTATGCTTAAATATGCATAAGCAATGCATATATGCAGCTCTCACTTAAACGAATCAAAATTCTCTCTATTTAACGATTACTTTTTAATTAAACCAAAAATAAAAACAGTGCTTGCAGCGTGGAATGACAACATACTCGTATATATTATTAAAGTTACATATTTAATACACTATGGCACTTCTAATACGTTTTTATAGACTTCTTTAAATTATATCACATTGTATTATCAAGAACATATTATATTATCACGTATGTCGTTTATATTACGCTGCAGATTGGAATGCATAATGCATTCTGCATTGTAATTTAAATATAGCGATAGAGTTAAATGGAACGCAGCAAGACATCTTAGAATGTAGTTCTTAGATTCTTGGATTTTGATCACGATAATATGATCCAAACAGGCTTTATTTTGAACTAGATTTCCACCCGCGGCTTCGCCCGCGTTTTAAAATAAAACCCGCATAGTTCCCGTTCCCGTGGGATTTCCGGGATAAAACCTATCCTATGTGTTAATCCAAGTTACCCTATATATGTGTGCTAAATTTCATTGTAATCGGTTCAGTAGTAGTAGTTCAGTAGCGTGAAAGAGTAACAAACACACACACACACACCTCCAAACAAACTTTCGCATTTATAATATATATTAATAGGAAGTAGGATTGATATATTAGTAACAATTTCACCATCGCTATACAGGGTTACTTTTAAAACACCAGCAACCTCGCAGGACAAGATAGCTAACATCATAAGTAACAACATTTGTTCTACGACTTTTGATAATTTGTTAGATTTTATTTTCATACAAATATAAATATTCATTTAATTTTCCGTTTGAATATTATAAACTCTACGCGCATCTAAAATTTACGTAAACAAGAAGCGAACGAGAGGGGGAAGGGGGCGTCGCGTCGTCCTTTAGAAGTTTAGATAATGAATAGAACATAGACTTACAAATGTTAGGAGAGTACAATAAAAGCTTAAAAAATAATTTAAATATAATTTGTTGCGTTATGCCAAAAGTCGTAGAACAAATGTTGTTACTTATGATGTTAGCTATCTTGTCCTGCGAGGTTGCTGGTGTTTTACAAGTAACCTTGTATATAAAAATGAAGGCTATATAATATATATGTGCCTTTGAATAATGACGCTAAAAGTTTGATAATTTTTCCGAACCGCCGCGGACGGGCGGACTTCTGAGGCTTTTGATTAAGTTACAAATTGTGCCCTTTGGGAACTCGTAACAAGGTTCGGTTGATTTGTATTATAAGACCCTTGCTGCCAGAGTTTTATAAGAGGTATTCATTAGACCGGTATGACGAAATGTTGGGGGAAATAGTGCAACATGGTAGCAGTGAAGATTTTTATGTTTATTTGTAAACTAGCTTTCTGCCTAGGTCTTCACCCGCGTACTCGAAGAAAAACTCGTAGTTCCTGTTCCCGTGGGATTTCCGGGATAAAAAGTAGCCTATGTGTTATTATGGGTCTACAGCAACCTACATACCAAATTTCATTGTAATCGGCTTAGTAGTATTTGCGTGAAAGGGTAACAAACATACATACACGTACATCCATCCTCACAAACTTTCGCATTGATAATATTAGTTGGATAGGATATAAAAATTTACAAATAAGCTTTTCCTCATATTTACAACTATTATCGGGTTCATATTTTACTTGTGGGTTAGATAAGTATTGTCCTACATTGTCACAGAATACATAATAGTAGCTAAACGCTACAGAACGGACACTCTCCACCTCCCGCCAAAATTAAACACTTACCTCACCCCGCACGATCAGACATAAAATGGTCCATATTTTTCTACAGGGACGATACGCAACGAAGATTGACAACATTAATCAAATTGACTTAAAGTAATTTTATTATTTTGGATTTGTGATTATCGTTTTTCGTAGAAAATGGTTAGATATTGTGCTGTTTACGGATGTATTTCATCAGAAAAACGCGAATTTTTTTTTACGCTAGTCATAAATGTGCCAACCATAAAGCGTTAACACACACATTTGCAGTCTCTACAGTGTGACTGTCAAAACGATAATTTTGTATGGAGTGTCCGGGGTGTGACATTGTGCTCTATAATGTTTTATTTGGCATATTGTGTGTAACTTCTAGCTTATAATCAAATATCCATTCAACTAATTTTTAAATCGTTATCTAGTGTGATTTTTTAATAGTGTTTAAAGGTGAATTAAATCTGACCAGTTAAATTGGGTCCAAATCGAGTTTTAAAGAGTTGGTTACATACAAGCATACATGCACATACAGGTGACGCTATTAAAAGCGTGGGAACAAAAGAAAGATTGATTCCTATAAAATTAATAGTACGTAGGTCGTAGAGTTAGACGAACTTTTGTGTCAATATCTCCTGGTCTAAGTATATTATAATAATTACATACAGCACAAGTTATAAATTAAATTGACGTCAGCACTTTGCAATCTCACATCTTTTGGGGTTAAGATACAAGCTTTGTCCTTTATCGATCTCTTTAAGGAGTCTTTTGTCATGAAAATTATCCAAGCGGCATTATTATGCATAAAATTTATCATTGTTCACGGCTTGTTTATGCATTTCTTTTGTTTCCTTGGTGATAGCGGTTTTATTGTTGATAGCACGTTCAATTTATTTACAATTTCAGTAAACTAAGAAGCCGTGAAACTTACTGTGCCTGTTTTTATTATATGAAATATTATATAATTTAACAGACTACAGTGCTTATCTAACAAGCTTTTTCCTATCATTCTTCTTATAATACAGATCTAACTCACTTCCACAAAAACTATACATACCTATACTAATTACTAAAATGAAAGCCGACGGTTTTGAGTTGTGGGCTGTGGTGTAACTGAATGAATGAATGCTCTTAATTAAACTACTGATTAAATTTATTGTCTGCAACTTACAACATAGTTTAAAAATGCTAATCCACTTTTGTGTATGTAATTATACCAAGAGCCTTTCTGAACTTATTCCATCCACTTGAAAGCAATCCTTTCACACGACTAAAGCTCGGTTTAAACCACGTTTAAACGTTTAGACACGAAGTGATCAACCCCACGCCCCGTCAATTTGCCCAATTGTTTGTATCGAGGACACTTCGAGTGGCGTAAGAGCTTGTGAATAATTACGTGGTTTGAGAGAAGCTTTTGTCGTATTTTAAGTGAGACGCGGTGGTTGAACCTTTGTCGTGTTGTAAGTTGCAACTAATAAAGCAGTTTGTAGTATATTTAATTTTTTTGTTACTGTCACTTGAGGTTTTTTAGGAGGAGCAAATAATTGTTATTTTGCACTATATTTTGGTTATATTACTTATTGATATTTAAGGTGTACCAAATAAATAAATAAACATTTTCTTTCTTTAGATTTATTATTCTTTCGTTTCATATTTTTTGCAAATGAGACCTTTTACACTTTCTGGCCATCTTCCCAGTCTTTTAATACTGAGCCTATTTAGGAATCAAAATTGTTGTTATTATCTTCCACTGCTCTACTGCTCTTTTCCAAAGTTGTCTCTGTAAAGAAAAACATAATTTAAATCTATTTAATATTTTTTATCGTCAGCTCTTAGTCTAGCACAAAATGAATGCGCCCAACTGTATTACAGACTGAATGAAGGAACTCTCGCTAGCAAGAACTAATTAGTGGAGATAGGAACGTACTTTATCATAGGGTTATAGACTTTTTTTTTGTATTTGAACTAAAAAATGGATGACGCTTTTTCATGTTAACGATAAGTTAACAATTCGACTTTTCTCATTGAAGTGATTTTTATCTGCTGGTTATAAGTATGAGTAGGGCTAATCTACATGTTTGTATTTTGAATTTGAACCTATTTGCCTTATAGAAGACATTGTTATCGATTAATAACGTAAAACATAAATTATTCTTCTTCGCTAAAGATCAAACATGTGCAAACCAACTAAGTAGTCGCAAATTAGGTCTGCTTCTCTTTGTGATATTTATCTATATAAAGTGTTACGATAATTAAAAGCTTTTTAACCAGCATTGCTGCTCTACTTAATTCAGAGTCAATACATCTACCTACATTATGGCCGTACGTATAAAAATACGTTTAAAAGTTATTCTATTCGATCCGTATTACAGATCTTGTTCGTCCACGGAATATCAATGAAGTGACGTCATAATATATTATGCCATAAAACATTTTATTGCGCATTCGTTTCAACGGAATTAAGTTCGCGCGAACCTCATGGCTTACGTATAATGGCGGCTCTACATTAGTGCCGTGAATTTTCGAATTCTGGACATACAGGTGCTTTTAACAGAGATGTGCGAGGATGAGTCGCGAGGGATGTGTTTGTAAAGTACTAATAGTATCGCTTTAAACGCGAAATGAAGCGATATGATTGGATTATGTTTGGTTGAATGGAAAAGCACCCTAAGTCGTCTCCTTCTTATAGATTGCTCGCAATTTTTTGTTAAACGCGCCGTGAAATGGATGTAGAAGCTGCTGGCAAAAACACTTTACGATGGCACGGGACTACGAACGCGGATATGATGTTAATGAAACACTTGATACAGACTGTAGACGACTATAGTCACTCACAGAGTTTTATTTTAAATAGAAGGGTTATATATTATGATTACACACACATATTAGAGGTATAGTCAGCACACACGACACGGACATGTACACGTGAACGCCGGGAGGAGGGGGCGCGAATTTGGTCGCATGATTGGTCGGGGACGTTCAACATTCAACATTCAACATTCAACATTCAACATTCACGTTCACGCTTGTTCACGGCACTAATGTGGAGCCACCATAATATAAGGTAACGGGATACTTCTTTCAAGGGTTTTACGATAGGCTTTGCTCGAACCTTCTCGAAGGGTTTGGAGTTTTTAATAAATTGATGGCGTATGGATGTAGTAATGATTTGAATGTATGTGTTCGTTTCTGTAAACCAACGGATTATAATGAATTACCAACAAAATATTATTACCTATTTCTTTGAAAATAGATAAATAATTTTCTACTCCATACAGTTGAGATATTTTATACAAATTGATATATAACAGTTCAGATAGAAGTATGTACCTAACACTTGTACCACGTCTTGTATAATGGAAATGAAATAAACAGAAAGCTGATCAATTTATATTAGTGTGTTTTTTTTTAAAAGATCTATGTCTGGATTACATTGCCAAGATGGTCTTATGGATATCAAGACAATAGATATTTAATATTTTATCGCAGAATATAGTTTCAGTACCTATTGCGATTTTGTGTGACATTAAGTATATTGCCCTAAATTCAAGAAACAATACAATCAAATAAGATTTAGTTGATACTAAGTCTTCTAAACGTCTATAGTAATAAAACCTGAACCTATTCCAACTGCCTACATAAATAGGTAATTGAATTTTCCAACTTACATTGTCCCTTGAGTAAAATTTAATTTAAACCAATAGAAAACCAATTAATAGATAGTTGGTTTCTTCAATATAAATCTTTCATTTGGTATTAATAATTGTTAAGAAGCAATCAAGCTATGGTGAATATACTATTATTATAAAAGACTAGCTATTCCCCCCAACTCCGCCCGGGTTTATATTTTTTTGATTTTAAAAATGGTATGTTTTCAGAATTTTGTCCGAGCAGCTACTTACCTAGTCTTGCGTTATAAGTTGTGTATAACTAACACGACTTTCTTTTATACTGACTGAGACTTTCTATATTACAAACCTACATCTCTAAATCATTAGTTTAGAATAAATAAACTCTTTGATAAAACATGATTATCAAAGTATACGATTTCAACATAATGCGTGACGAAAATGTTTCTAAAATTAGATAACGATAATGATAATTCATAATACGCAAACAGGTTTTTATTATGAAAGTAGGTCACCTTTCAACTGTTACTTATGTGTGTTTAGATCAAGTAGGGTATTTTCAAAATCGTATCAAGCGGCTCGTTGGTCTAGGGGTATGATTTTCGCTTAGGGTGCGAGAGGTCCCGGGTTCAAATCCCGGACGAGCCCGCAAATCCTTTTTTTTATTTTAACAGTCTTTTATTTGATTATTTTACTTCCAAAAGGGAAATTAAAAATTATAAAGTGTTTGTTTCTTATGAATTTTACACGTTATAATTGAAATATTATTTTAAATATGAATTATGCACATTACAGTATCTATATATTTTCATTATCAGCTTTTTTTATGAATGTCTATATTTTATTTTTATAGTTCAAATATTATTGTTAGTCATTCAAGCTATCTTTATGGCTCATTTATTACAACAGCGTCGTAAAAAGGCTCGGAATATAGAAAATAATTATTCTATATGTTAGTAGGAAAATATACTTACATAAAAAGGCATACATTTATCTACTACCTATCTAGCCTTCATATGAAAGTTGTTTGTTTATAAGATCACAACCTTTTGTTCATAAGATCACAAGTAAGTTTCCACTAATCTATGTATCATTATTCATTTTAGATTTAGTAATTAATTGTGAAATTTATTGGGAAATATCTCTAGATAATCCTTTCGGCTTTATTAATGGTTTATATTCATCCAAAACGCTGAAATTAAACTTTGCCATTTTTTTTCCACAGGCGCATAAAAAGTCCCATTTCTCAGCACATTATACACATCGGACATCCACGTATTACTACTTTCATATCGCACTTATCAAGCGCCATAAAACATTTTATAGATATTTGTAAGACTGCACAAATGTAATTTATGTATACGCTTTGTCCGGATGGATCTGGCGAACAGCCAGCGTCCGCTAGTAGTGTCACCATCTGAAATTAAAATAATACCTACACTTTTTACAATACTATTAATTTTAAACCAATAAAAAAACGTATGGCACTCGGGGACTACCGCGGTAAAGCTATTGCATGCCTTCAAGCCACACCTCCGTGCCCGTCGGAGGGGGGGAGAGGTTTTTTTCGTTACGGAATTTCTGGATTCGGTCCCCACGCTCAAGGACCTATGCAATAGAAGAATTATTATAGAAGCTAATAGCATTAGCTTAAAAACAAGTAGTAATTTGGAACAATTATTATCGCTTAAAAGGCAAAGGTCACACTTTTGTTCACCGCATGATTTTGTTATTATCATTAATTATCTATTTGGATCCATAAATCACGCGCGTAGAATATAGGGATTGGGTGGCCGGGCCTCAAAGAAGCTAGAGTGCGCAGATAATCTTATATAGTCTATTTCTTTTTAGTACCTAAGCGTAAACTCTATATTTTTAGTTTATGTGTGTGTAGAGTGTAGACCCAGCAAGATTATTTCAACGATTAGTGGAACTACTAATGTTTGGAGGCGGGCGTTGGCACCTGTGCCGCAGCTTATTTAAGCTTTTATGGGTGCCATCGTGCATAAAGTTTTTGTAATGCGTTGTTGTGTTCCAAATAAACAATTTTGATTTTTGATTTTTGATTATAGAGTTCGGCATTTGTAATAATCCTTGAAACAGTTCATATAGGATAACTAACAAAGATGAAAATTTATTTCTGAGCTACATTAATATTTATTATTTTATATCAAATTATCTTATAAAGTTGCTTTAGCGTCTGTTCAAGCTCAACAGATTAGTATCTTCTATTCTCAATTACAAAAGAATTACAATTAAAATGGCTTTTAAAATTTTAATTGTCCTCTAAAATATAAACCTATAGTCACCCTAACTAAAACTAAATCGATGGTTATTTTAACGTGTGAATTGTAACAGATGAATTATCGTCGCTTTAAACCAATGTTTGTTTAATTGCTTTAATTTGAGGATAATTAGAAGGCACGAGTGTTTCAACAACTTTGTTAATTGTTTACAGAAAGCATTCGCTTCATTCTTGATATGGGAATTCTATACATTTCTTAGGAAATGTATACATTCCCCAGAATAGGTAAGTATACAGTGTGTAGTATTAAATCATTTTTAACACATTATTTTATACGTTTCCTAGAATATGTACACAATTCCTAGATTAAACACATTTCTGGTAATATATCGACATATTATATTTGTAATTTATGACCGTTTTAAGCATAGCTATACTATGTACTAATAAAAACTAGAAATAAACGTTTATTGATCATTATTAAATAACCATTTTAAGTTATTTTATATCATATCAGTTTTATCGATTAAAGCTCTAACACGTAAAAAGGAAATTCTAAAATAGAGTGAAGTAAATTGATCGGAAATAGAGTGGACATTACGTAATCCATTGGTTCGGGAAATCCTCAAAACTGGCTACGGTACTGGTACGGGCTTTTTACGATTTACCTCCGTTCGTTTGAAATCTTTTTATACATTATTTAGTTAGCTTTGAAGCTGAATATTAATTAGTGTTATATATAACATATTTTATGGGGCGAGCCTTGAATTTCATATATTGGAAATTTACTTATTAGTGGTTGCGGAAGTGGGATGAATGTATTGAATTTTATGTGGGTTGTGTTGTGGAATATGAATGAAATGTATCAAAATTACAATATTATATAACATAACACCTATTTTTTTGATATATGATTAATATATTAAAATGTCTTGAACGATATTTAAGGTACGTGCCACAGAATAAAAGATCCTTTTTCCAATCGCAAGCTTCAATAATATTACAGGAAGTTGGATAAATTTCAGTGTACCTTAGCATTAAATATTGTCAGCCAACAGTTAGCTCATATTTTTTTTTATTTCAGTGTCAAGTACGGCACTTAGCCTCGCGTTGAAATAAAAATTTAAATAATTTGTAGGCGTCAATCTCATTTGTATTCTTCAGCCTCCGATCGAGGCTTGTTTGCTACGGGGACTTCAACTGCCACTTTAGATTTTAAAGTGTATTGTGTCTATGTAACGTAGTATACGGGATAAATTAAATAAATGAATTACAGTAGTTATTCCACTTCTAAATTGTATGTGTCTTGATGAATTATATAAGATTGAATTTGTATAAAATTCGTCTAGATAGTGTGTATTAAATGTACCTATAATGTTTGTGTGTACGCGTGTGTGACTGTACACTGTACACTTGTGACCAAAAACGACCAAAATCTCTCAATATAAAATATATTTAGACAATGTGAAAAATAAATTATATCAATATGTACCCATATAATGAAAATAATGAATAAATATTAACCATAACTATCAGAAGAATAATTTTCGATGTTTTTTCAGGAATTGCACACGATACTCTTCAATTCTATTCACATCCATGACCCATGTATGATTGTATCTTTATAAAAATATATAGTATACAAATCATAGTAGGGTAAATTTAAATTGTCAGCGCCCTGCGCTTTAAGCGTGCCGCCACTGGGGCCAGAATTTTAGAAATTCCAGGCACTACAAGTGCTAAGGAGGCGGACGCCCTTGCTGACAAACTGCGGGAGGTGTGGGACGAGGATACTATCAAGGTATCCAGACCGGTAAAGTGCGCGGATTTGCGGGTCACCGGTCTTGATGATTCGGTAGCTGCCGAGGAAGTTGCAGCTGCAGTCTCCCGGGTGGGTGAGTGCCCTGTGGACCAGGTTAAGTGCAGTGGTCTGCGTGTGGGCTCTAGAGGCTCCACCACGGCTTGGGTGAGTTGCCCAGTTGCCGCTGCGAAAAAAGTGGCGCAGGTTGGGCGCATCCTTGTCGGATGGGTCTCCGCGGGGGTCTCGCTTGGCGCAGTGAAGCCGCAACGCTGCTTCCGGTGCCTGGAGGTGGGACATGTAAGGGTCATGTGCTCGTCACCCACAGACCGAAGCAACGTCTGTTATAGATGTGGCGAAGATGGGCACAAGGCTGCAGGGTGCTCTGCGTCTGCCGCTCACTGTGCTCTCTGCGCCGATGCAAAGCTGCCTGCGGGACATCGGCTTGGGGGCCCGGCTTGCAAGGCCCCTAAAGCGAAGGGAGGCAAGAGGCGCGATGGCCTTGTCATCGCATCGCACTCACGCCCTGCGCCATCTGAGGTGCCCGTGGTGGAAGAAGGAATGGAGACGTAGCGATGGCCCTCCGCTTTCTTCAAGCAAACATCAACCACTGCGCTAGAGCTCAGGATCTGCTGCTGCAGAGTCTGGCGGAGTGGATGATAGATGTGGCAGTGGTAGCTGAGCCATACTCGGTGCCTCTCCGGGATAACTGGGCGGGAGACGTGGATGGCTTGGTGACGTTGGTGGCGCAGGGGGGTGTGATTATGGAACGAGTTGCCCGGCGGCGAGGGTGCGTCTCGGCTTCGATCAGAGGATACACGGTGGTCGGAGTATACTTCTCTCCCAATCGCGGACTGGACGAGTTCGAGCAGTTTCTGGAAGAGCTGGGGGAACTGATTGAACTCGCCCGTCCCCAGCCTATACTCCTGGCCGGAGATTTCAATGCCAAATCAATGGCATGGGGGTCTTCGGTGAGGAATGCGCGGGGAGCGGTGCTACAGGACTGGGCGGTTGCAGCCGATCTCTCGGTTCTTAATCGTGGGTCCGAATTAACGTGCGTGAGGCAAGGGGGTGGTTCCATTGTTGACGTCACGTTTGCAAGTCCCCCCCTTGCACGGCGAATTGAGGATTGGAGGGTTATTACCGATGTGGAGACGCTGTCGGACCATCGCTACATCCGCTTCAGCATCACTGCACCCTCGACAGCCTCTAGCCGGTCTTCCGCGACTGACAGGCGTCTACGCTGGGCACTTCGGAGCCTTGACAGGGATCTCTTGATTGAGGCTGCCATAGTGCAGTCGTGGTTACCTGTGCCACAGGACGGTTCGGTTGAGGATGAAGCAGCATGGCTGACAAACGCGATGATTCAGGTATGCGATGCGTCGATGCCCAGAGCCCGCTCAACTCCGCACAGACGACGGATGTACTGGTGGTCTGCCGAAATCGCCCAGCTGCGCACTTCGTGCGTGGCTGCGAGGCGGGCGTACACTAGACACCGGCGCCGGAGATTGCGCGATGAGGGGGAGGAAACGCGCCTATATGCCGCTTATAGGCAGTGCGTGACCGATCTACAGGAGGCAATCGGCAGCGCCAAGGACCGGGCCTGGGATGAGATGCTCGAGGGCCTAAATCGAGAACCGTGGGGACGGCCGTACAAGCGGGTAAGGCAGAAGCTTCGTCCGTGGGCCCCTCCCCTGTCTCAGTCCCTCGAGCCTCGCCTGCTGGAGCAGATAGTGGCAACCCTGTTCCCAGAAAGGGGAAGAAATTCGCCTTCGACAAGGACGGCGACGCCAGAAGAACAGGAGGAGCCTGCGGGTATATCCGTTCCGGCTGTTACCCGAGATGAAGTAGAGACAGCGGTGGGTCGACTTAAGGAGAAGAACACCGCTCCTGGCCCTGACGGAATCCCTGGTCGGGCTTGGGTGCTGGCGATGGAGGCTCTCGGACCCCGTATAGAGCGGCTATTTTCAGCCTGCCTTCGGCAGGGCCAATTTCCCCGGAGGTGGAAGACCGGGAATTTGGTCCTGCTGAGGAAGGATGGGCGCCCGCAGAACTCACCCACTGCTTACAGGCCTATTGTGTTGCTTGACGAGGTGAGCAAGCTTTTTGAGCGCGTTTTCGCAGCTCGCCTCGTCAACCATTTGGAGGGAATAGGTCCAGACCTCAGCAGCAATCAATTTGGCTTTCGCCGAGGTAGGTCTACGCTCGATGCCATATCGCGTGTGAGGGCGACCGTGGAGAGCGCAACTGAGAGCGGCGAGGTTGTTCTGGCGGTGTCCTTGGATATCGCCAATGCCTTCAACACCTTGCCGTGGGACAGGATTCTAGATGCTCTCCACTTTCACCGCGTTCCGGAATATATGATGCGCCTACTGCGATCATATCTTTCGGACAGGGTTGTGGCGTATCCTACTCAGGATGGGTGGAGCGAGAGGAGGGTGTCGTGCGGTGTTCCACAGGGTTCAGTCCTCGGACCCCTCCTGTGGAACATTGGATACGACTGGGTCCTGCGCGCCGCAAATCTCCCAGGTGTCGGCGTAACCTGTTACGCGGACGATACCCTGGTGACCGCGCGCGGGGCAACGTATAGTGAGGCGGCTCTCCTGGCTGCAGCGGGGGTGGCGGATGTGGTGTGTCGCATTCGGCGTCTGGGTCTGGAGGTAGCGTTGGAGAAGTCGGAGGCCATCTTCTTTCCCGGCCGTCGAAGGCTACACAGCGCTGGATCGGAGATCCAGGTGAGCGGAGTGCCCATCAAGGTCGGATCCACGATGCGGTATCTAGGCATTGTGCTGGACAGCCGATGGAAGTTCGTGGAGCACTTCCGTCGCCTCGCCCCCCGTCTTGTAGGGGTGGCTGGGGCACTGGGAAGTCTGCTCCCGAACCTTAGGGGTGCTAGGAGTGGGTGCCGCCGTTTGTATACAGGCGTTATCCGCTCCATGGCCCTCTATGGGGCCCCCATCTGGGCGGACGCTCTAAGCGCCCGTAATAGGCCATTCCTGCGGAGACCGCAGCGGGTCATGGCGCTTAGAGTAGTGAGGGCGTATCGCACGGTGTCATTTGAGGCAGCGTGCGTGATGGCCGGGACGCCCCCGTGGGAACTGGACGCCGAGATGCTTGCGGACGTGTATCGCCGCGTCTCAACGTCTAAGTCGCTTGGAGTCACCCCATCCTACGAGGAGGTCGAGCAGTGGAGGGCTGAGGCTATCGACCGGCGGTTCCGGGAGTGGGAACGCCGGCTTGAAGAGCCCAGCGCTGGAGAGCGGACGGTTGCAGCGATTCGACCGGTTCTGCAAGAGTGGTGCGACAGGCGGCATGGGGCCATAACCTTCCGCCTTACACAGGTGCTATCCGGGCACGGTTGCTTCGGGCGGTACCTGTGTAAAGTCGCGAGGAGGGAGCCCAGCATGGCTTGCCACTGGTGCGCCTGCCCGGAGGACACGGCAGATCATACTCTTGCCGTGTGCCCCGCGTGGGTCGAGCCTCGAGCTCGCTTGGTCGCGGTCGTCGGGTCGGATCTCTCTCTGCCCTCCATTGTTCGCGCAATGGTGGGTAGCGACAGATCCTGGCGCGCGGTGATCACGTTCTCCGAGGACGTGATCTCGCGGAAAGAGGAGGCGGAGCGGGTTCGCGAGAGGGATCCTCACGCAGACCCGATCCGGCGCCGACGTCCTATTGGGCGTCGTCGTCGCGCTGCGGCTGATTTACGCGGCCGCAACCAGCCTCCCTAACGAGGGGCGCCGGGCGATGGAGCGGGGATTTAGTCCATCGTCCGGTGAGATGAGGCGGCGTGAGACGTGCTCCGTTCACGCCGCCCTATGAGGTAAGAGCTGGCGGGCTCATAGTTTGTGTCGGCCTGGAGACGGGCAGCTGCTGATGGGGTCACGGAAGAATTCTACCTATACCCGTGGCCCCGTCGTTTATGTGGCTTGACGGAACACAGTGGGGTTTTGGTCGGTAGGAATCCGACATAACCCGCGGCCCTTTCCCCGGACGCCGTGGGTATCTATGCAAGATTTCCCCACTTTAAAAAAAAAAAAAAAAAAAAAAAAAGGGTAAATTTAAATTAATAAAAAATTAATTAGATTAATATCTAACTGGAGTTTAAGTCCCCGACGTTATCTGACACTTCCGACAACGGTAAACCGGTGTTTAAGCGGGAAATCTCTTAAAATTGGTAATCCGCACAAATCTGCTAAACCTTCGTTAAATTTAATGGGATGTTTCTTCATGCACCATCTATTTATGAGACATAACTACCTATATTTTAACTACTTATTGCTTTGCTAAAGATAATTAAATTTTTGTGATACGACTTTTATTACTACAGAACATTTTGAAGATACCTAATATATTAGTAATATATTTTATTTTAAAAGTAAAATTCAAATATCAAAAATTATTAAACCTTTAGTTACTTAAACGGCTGTTTACTGTCCTATTTCGTCGTCGTCGTCGTCGTCGTCGTCGTCGTCGTCGTCGTCGTCGTCGTCAGCCATTGGACGTCCACTGTTGGACATAGGCCTCCCCCAAAGACTTCCAGAACGGCCGATCACCAGCGGCCTGCATCCAGCGGCTCCCCGCCACCTTGATCAGGTCGTCTGTCCATCTAGTTTGAGGCCGTCCTACGCTGCGTCGTCCTGTACGTGGTCTCCATTCAAGAACCTTTCTGCCCCAACGGCCATCGGTTCTACGGGCTATGTGCCCAGCCCAGCTCCACTTCAACTTGCTAATCCGGTGGGCTATGTCGGTGACTTTAGTTCTTTTGCGGATCTCCTCATTTCTGATTCGATCACGCAATGAAACCCCGAGCATAGCCCTTTCCATAGCTCGTTGAGCGACTCGGAGCCTACTGTCCTATTTACTATAATTATTTTAATTTTCGCACTACAGTACCATCTAAGTACCCACTAACTAACAGCTTTACAGTTTTATCTAAATAGCAGCTTAAATTTCCAATATTTGTGCCATAACGCGTCTGTCCATTATACAAATTGGAAACTAATTTAATATAATAAAAACAATATTCTTGTACGCACTGAGCAGCGAAAAATTAAGTTTAAATATACTTAAGAGTTACGACAGCCTACGAAAACTTTTGTAATTTCTTTTCGGGCGCGCGACCTATTTATGGAGCCGAGTTCAATTTAATAGTAATTAATAATTTGATTATACGAGCTTATTGCGTTGCTAGAATGATTAATTTTGTTTTTAGAAATTATGAAGTTTGTGTTTTGTTTGTTTTGTTGTAAAATTAGTTTTTTTTATTCTAGATAGGGAAGCGCTTGACCACAATCTCGCCTGATGGAAAGCTAAGACGTGACCTAAGATGATAGTAGGTACCCGTTCACTCTACGCTTGAAGATCCCCATATAAAACTCGTCGGGGAACACTGATTCAGGAAGCATGTTCCAGTCCCTTGAGGTTCGAATGAAGAATGTGGCATCGAACCTCTTAGTCCGGGTACAAATCGAAGATTCTGATGATGATAGATAGTGAATAATAATGTGATAATCTAATGTTTGTATGTATGGATGAGTGTATGTTCTATCAAGTGTAAATGTTTGAACAGATTTGTATGTTTTATAGCAACGATAATTAGTGTTCGTAGTGATATGCTTGTCATAAAACGTAGCCTATGTTGATAAAGGACACAATATGCCGAATGCGCTGCCGTATACAATTCGAGCGGAGTCACAAATAAAAGCTAGTTCAACTTAATATTTTAGTTTCATTCATTCGTATCTGTAAAGCTAGTGGATGACGGTAGACTTTGAATTCGCAACGTCGCATTTTTATATTAGAGTATAATTTTTTATGTCTTTTTTCTATAACTTCCCGTGGGATTATAAGCGTGTGGTATAATGATTATTATCGAACCAACAAATCGTTTTGTGTTTACTTGAAATATTAAAAAACATGTTTTAATGTTTCAAAATATATTGCACGTACCGCTCTCTAGTCACAAAGACAAATTGAAAAACTCACCAGTTATTAAAAATCTATATTCATTACTCTACATCATATTTTTGTATTTTCTACAATATTGTTAAGAAAAATACAATATTCACAAAATATTTTTTAGTCTTGCATCAAAATCGAATCTTGTTACCTGGCACATTAGTCGAGACTCGACTTCATCCACTGTACCAAAAGGGTTATAACGACTTCATTCGAGGAAGTTATAAGTTTCCCTTAAAGTTAGGGAACGTTTGAAGCGAAGAATTTTCCAAAATAATGTCGGACGCCGCGGCCGGTCCAATTTACAAATTTTATTGGTTCAAAATTAAGGTTAGTTAATTTCAATACTTTGACCCAAATTACTGACCCCTAGAAGTGCTCATTATATTGCTACAATACTGGGATATAAATATCAACTTTTCAGCTTATTTCGGTTAATTGTAGAAACGTTTAGACGTTAATTTTAAATGGAATGGAGATAGGATTAAATGTATTGCCTACTGGTATAACGTAATGTATTCATAAATATAATTATTATTTATTATGTTAGTAGGTATTTAATGAACTCAAGCGCAACATGTGAAACAGATTATAAAGTAAATAATGATATTTATTCTTATTTATAGAAAAAAAATATATATTTATGCATAAACTAAGAAAGTACTTAATGGTTAAAAATCTAAGATTTTTTACTTACAATTACTTATTCAATTAGGTATATTATTATGATACTAGTACATTTACATGAGTCTTTTAAGAAATATGATTAAGTCACTATTATAAACATTAAGAAAAGTAATTTATTTGCGTTGTATAAAACAATATTGTCTTGGAAGTTGTATCTAAATTTTAAGCTCGTGTTATACCATCTGTTGCCGCTTCTCAGTTAGATAACTTTAGTAAGATAAATAATAGAGAATAAGTATTTATTTATAGCAATAGGTACTATGATAGGTACATTGATTAAGAAGAGCAGTATGAAGAAGTCAGATTGAGAGGTTTAGTCTGTGGCAAGGAAATAATTAAATAAAAAAATAATTAAATTTTTACTAAAAATAATTTTTTTCATGATTCTCCTTGCCACTGCTTTCATTTGTTAGTTTTCGTTCATTCTTATAGACTTGAAACTTATTTTAAAGTGTATATAAAATAATTTTAAAATAATTCGAGATAATATAACCTACACGTGGCTTTCAATCTCATAAAAATCAAATAATTTTTAAAGAAATACTAGCTTACCGCCCGCGGCTTCACCCGCGTTCTCACGATTTGAGATTTAAACTATCCTATCTCTCAAGTTGGATCGAACTGCACATGGTGTGCGAATTTTATTATAATCGGTTTAGTGGTTTATTATATATGTTAAGATTTCACAGTTCAATGCACTATTGTGTGTATCGTTGTCACAACTTGCTTAAGTATAATGACGGAAAGCTTTAAGCTGTATGTGTTTTAGGAGTTATAGCACGATCGAGACGTCTTGGTCCTTGAAGTAGAATATTAGGTATTGTGTATACAGACGATGCATAAAAACTTGCAGCGAAAACATTTAACGGATAAGGTTGTGTTTAAAAGTTTGTCGCGTTGAGACGTAATTAGATACGAAATTTCGGGCGAAGGAAAGGGAACCTTATAAGTATGGATATAGGGTTGGTATTAGTTTGTGGTATGAACAAAAGTTTCAAGACTTTATTTACAAAGATTTGCACTTATTGTGATACATAATCAAGCGAACCACTTGGTACAAGTTCATCGTACTGTTTAGTGTGTGAAATAAATGTATACGTTTTCTGTTCTTGTGTACGTGGCCCTTGAGTAAATCTGAATGAAAACTCAATTGATTAGTTACAACTGTACACCGAAATTTCTCATGGTAGTGTTGACAACGAGAAAATTGTTATTATAAACATGAAACTTGTTTTTAATTAATGTTGATAAATAAAAAAATCTAGGTACTTATACTAGATATTATATTCTAGACATATTATTCCTAGATCTCAATATTTTTTGTAGCCTCAAGAAAAGTTTTCACATTCATAAAAATTAACGTAGAGTTACATGTTCAAATTCGCTTCCAGCACTAGATTGAGATTCAACTAATAAAACATACTTATAAAAGTGAAGTTTATTAAAATTAAAATACTCTAATGCATAGTTTAACTTACTAGATAATAAATTCTGCAAACATTTTTATGCAAATTTAAGCGCTCCGTACGATCCCTTCAGAGTCCGAGTGGAAATTATTACATGGAACAAAAAAAAAATACTGAAAAGATATGGCAAAACTAAATATTCAATTTTTATTCATTATGATTTTTTTCTCTTTAGTATGGTTCTTTAGACTTTTAATTAACAGCATTTTCTTTTAAAATCGAAAGATGTTTTTTTATTATATTATTTTGGTGCTTGATTCTTCAATAATTTATAACTTACCCTTTAAAGGGATGAAATTGAAGTGGACGTAATACCTGTAAACTGAAGTTATTGCATTTAGAACGTTTATCAATTAAATCATTGCGCCTTTTTTACCAAGCGAATTCATGAACCGACGTAAAAAGTCTTATAATAATGGTTTATAAGGACCTATTTAATTTCTACGGCACTTCTATTACAAAAAATTATGAATACCAGTATAATATTATTAATATTAAGAGTCCCTTAAATTAAGTGACCAATATGAAGACTACAAATAGGTACGAAATGGTTTTTACAGATTACATAAATAATATTCAAAACGGCTTATAAACTTGAAGCTGATCATCATAATAGATTTAGAATACATCCACCTCTTACCAGAGAAGTACAAAACCTATTTTCCAAACTGTTCGAAAAAAGTGAATATAACTCCACTTTTATTACCTAGTCCATATTTCTAAGCTCCGTATAACATCCGGGCATAGGGTTAATGACGTTGCTTCCTGCTATTGCCCCGCGATTTGCCGTCCATAAATCAACCGTTTTGCCTGTTTAGAATGGAAAATTGTTAATACTAACTAGAGCTAACTACTTAGTAGATACACTAGTAGTGCGAAATAAAACAATTATTATCTACTAGTAGTACGAAGTAAAACAATTTTGAACTCAGAGTAGAATCTCTGGGTTCTTTGAAACTGGTATCTTTGATTCTTGCCGAAAAAGTTTCACTTCTGAAAACACAGACTCCTTTTTTTTACAACATTCTTGCTAAATCCTAAAATCGTCGCCTAAATCCATGACGAACGGTAGTGCCATAATGCGGCAATCTTCCACTTCAAAAGATCGAAAAGTTTTTGAGATATCACTACATACCTACCTAGAATAAAACAAAGTCACTTTCTCTATCCCTATGTATGTTTAAATCTTTAAAACTAGACAACAGATTTTAATGTGGTTTTTAATAGATAGATTGATTCAAAAGGAAGGTTTTAGTCTATAATTTATTAGGTATAAGACAAAGCGGGCGAAGCCACGGGCGGAAAGCTAGTTTCATATAATATCTAACTGCCTGCTCGTAGTATCAGATTATTACTAGGTTTTCTTTAACGATAATTCTGGAACTCATGCTGAAGTCTAGTTGGCCGTGCTAAACTTTCTACATAAGAAACCTGAATCTAATGTTAAAAATGTGAAAATAATTCTGTCTGGGATTTACGTCTGAATGGATTTGGATGAATTTTCATAAATTATCATAGATAGGTGTTTCGTTGAAGAAGGACAAAGGTATTTGTCGTGGAATTAAAACTTGAAAGGAATAAGAGATATTTGTATTCACGATTTTGTCAAGTGTGAAAAATATGAAATTCATATGAATTTTTGCAATTTTATTTGTACTTAAGTGTAGATGTTTTTTGCTAAAACACTTCAATATTAATTTAACGAGAGTAAATTTTTATGTTAGTTTGTAGTTCTGTAGGTATCTGATTGTAACATGTCACATAACTTCATTAAAAAGTTACATTACAATGTGATACATAATACGGCCTCTGATGTATTTACTACCTAATTTTAAATGCAATATACTAATTAATCAGTTCTGTATTCACAATTATTAATTATGTACGGTTTTGTCCGTATAATATGTCTAGAGGAAAATAGTTCAAGGGACCAAATTCAGGACTGTTAAATTTAACTGTATATTTTTAATAACGCCAACCAAGAGGTTACCTTCATAAAAATCACCTCAACATCTGACAATTTAAGTCTAAAAGCATAAAATGATTAAAAACGTAATTGACATTGGTGAATCTTTTTTCTTTCGTCTTTTATTATTAGCCCCGGTAAGTCCATGTCAGATGGAATCGCTGAATTAAGGGATTAGGCAGAACCCATGTTAGACTCGGAAATTGTCTAAATAATTTGCCCGGGAAAAGATATTCTGCTGAAATAAAGATGGCGAATTTGTCAGGACTCGCTAGTGCACTGTTTTTGTTAATTGCTACGGATTTTGATGGGGACTGATTATATTCATTAGCAAATTGCTTTAATGGAGTGAAATTGTATCTGGAGTTAATTTTTGGCTTTAAGTTTTTGGTTAATTGCTTGTATATTCGTTTTTTTGTAGAAAAACTCGCTAAGTTTTAGTTGTGAAGTTTTTTTAATCTTCATAATGTAGATTAGTCAATTTTACAAGTGTACGTATTAAAGGATCTGCTTAGTTGATATTTAATAAAGAACTACATTTTGGAGTAAATGTGATAAACAAACTCTTTAATTTAGTATTTGAATCTATAGCACTGTTTAGAAATCTGACTGATGCCAAGACTCACTTCAGTAAGTAAGTAAGTGAGTAACGAATCTTTAAATTAAACCCATATATCTCTGGGCTAGTAAAGAACGAAATAGAATGTTCGAGAACAAAATAGAATGTTCCACAATTGTTCCCCACAACGCTTCCAGTGTGCGATAAACAAGGTTCTATCGAATTCACAGCTTTTACAATCGTTTCTTTTATGGGGTCGGGGATAGACACAGGGTGCTTCGTTTTGTGTGCGAGTTAGGGAATTTCGCGATTCTTTTTTTGTATGTAAGTTATTGAAGAACGCAGATCCAGTTTTAATTTTTAATTCAATAGCATTAATACAATTGTTTTCTTTAAGAATAAGCAAATATTCGATCTTAGGGCGGGATCTGAACACGCCGCATGAAAGTCTATAACGGTAATTTTTTCATGATTAGAGCACTGAATATATCCCGCATAATTATTCTGTTGTAATTAATTAAATATTGAAGAGAATAGTGCATTTTCTATGTCCAGAAAAAAAAATTGTTTATATGGTACTTAAAGTGATTAATACATAAACACAACGTACCTTTGCTTCATAGTATTTACCATTCACATAACTTACCTTCTTTTACTTTTAACTTAATAAATAAATAAAAACATTCATCAAACAATTTTAACTTTATTATACAAAAGTATGTACAATAAACTACTTTAAAACACATATAATTGAACATAATGTTCTGAATAATAACTTTCAGGCCAACAAAGATTCTTAAGGTGCAATAAAGCCCTAACCAAGTGAGGGTAGTTTTAGTAGTGGCATTTCTAACCGCATTAAGCCATTTCAATCTCCACATATTTTGCTTTCAACTTGAAGTATGAAGGAGTTGGAATTTATGCTATGGTTTAAGTAAGGAGAACTGTCGTTTTATGAATTAAAACTAGTTTAAAATAGCGATAGTATCGTCTACGCTCTACAACAAATGAATGGTTATTTTGGTTCAATATTAAACCGTCAAATATTAGGCTGGAGTAAGCATAATCTATTCATTTTCTAGAATATAATATTATGTTGTCTGTGGATATTTTTTTAATTTTGTAATAGGCTAGTCCACACCGGGTGAACAGTCTCAGGAAGCATTTACCGCGCGAAGCAGCTCGATCTGTGTGGATCCACCTAAAATATCTGTTTGCTGTTAACTCTCCTAACATATAATAAATTAAAAGTAAGAATTTATATTATAAGCGAGTATTATTTATGATTGAAGTAAGAAAAAGTAGGCAAAGTAGGTAGTTAAGTAAGGCAGTCGCCTTAAAGACTTCTTTATCATATTATGAAATCGTTAGCGTGAAGAACTAATAGTTATTTCAATTCATGATGATAATAAATACTCGAATATTTTGAGAATGTAAAATATCGGTCTTTATATAAAATTAACTGCGTTAAAAACAACCGACTTCAAAAACGGAAAAGTAAAAAATAAAAAAGATTTGATATTATTAATTGCTACATATTATTTAGATGTGCTATTTATTAAATAGGTTTGATGTCGGTGCACGGGCTTAATACTAAGTGCTTAGTGTTTGGCACCGACTTCAAACCTATTTAATAAATAGCACATCTAAATAATATGTAGCAATTAATAATATCAAATCTTTTTTATTTTTTACTTTTCCGTTTTTGAAGTCGGTTGTTTTTAACGCAGTTAATTTTATTTAATACTTTTTAGTGTAATTTTCAACACGAATCAAACGAGCCCAAACTCGATAAAGTTGAGTCAATATATTACTGAGTTCCTATGGCCACCTTCCGATTCCATCATCAAATCAGCTCTATGTCATGATAATGTTTCATCGCTATCCAATTTACACACTTATACAAAATTTCAGCTCAATCGGTTACCGGGAAGTGAATCAAAGTTACTTGCTACATTCCAATTAAGTCATCGAGTACAGACAAAAATGCTCATAAAATAAAAACTACTGGGCCTAGCCGAATAAAATTTTTATGGGACCAATTCGACACCATCCTGCATCGAACAAAAAAAGAATCACGTAAATCGGTTCAGAAACCTCGGAGTAATCGGTGTACATACATAAAAAAAAAAAAAAAAAAAAAAAAATATACCGGCCGAATTGATAACCTCCTCCTTTTTTTTGAAGTCGGTTAATTAAAATAGAAGAAAAGATTCTTTAAAATATTCGCTTCAACTTATGAATTAAACCACAAAACAATTGCCCGTGAAATCACGAGTTGTTTCCGTGCCTATGCGAAGGACTTGATTGTTTAAAATTTATGAAATAAACATAAAAGCATATTTGCTTGCTATCGTCACGTACGGTTTTTATACGTTACATGTACGCTACCATGTGTTTATGGTTTCTCTTAACGATTTCTTGATATTTATATTTTTATGATGTAAATACTTCAGCTAGTGGGTTGACTCGTATATAGTATAGAGAAAAAAGTAGAGTGTGGTTACTAGACTATAATCTGTTTATCTGTGGAAATCTTTCTTTAGATCCTAATTAATTAAGTTAAATATATAATTTAACATTTCATGACGAAAAACTGTAAATAAAGACGACAGTCGTTTCTAGCTTTTTACATACATTTTTCAAAAAAACAAATATAATCATTTTTTTTACAAAAGGAAGCGAGTGTTTCGAGACTGTAATGGTATTTCCTTCTTCTAGATGCAAAATTAAGGAAAAAGGATTTCCCCATCAGAAGGAGTGATTCCACGTAATTTGAACTACCATAATGGTCGGCCTAAGTGATGCAGTCGACCGAGAAAATACACAATATATATACATATAAAAGCCAAAGTAAACTCTGTAATATACTCTTCTATGAATAATATAAAGGTTTGGTTTTTTGTATATCTTGCTTGTACATCTTGTTTTTTGTATTCTTGCATTAGATAAACTATAAAACCAAGGAGATATCATTATATGGGAGCGTTTTCTTGTAACTTTTTTTCTACAATCTACGTAACAAAATTAAACATGCTTAATTTCATCCACATCTTATTCTTTCTTTTTTATATCAGACCATAATTCAATAATATCTATTGTGTGATGATGGAATATAAAGCTGGATAGATAGATAATAGATATATTAGGTAGATATTTCAAGATGAGTAGATATTAGATCGATGAAATGGGAAGATTTGTCGAGACGTTTTCTGTTGAAGCGTGTTTTTAGTTTTTGAAATTAATGGTATTAATAGCCGATCAGTGTCTTTTGATATATTATTCAGATTAACTTCTCTATCAGTTGATATTAATACATGAAAGTTTATATCATACGTGTCAAGTAGGCTATCAAAGACATTATTAGTAGTGAAACAGGCTTATACTAAGAGTTAGTTCCCGTCATACCGATCAACAGTAACATAGTCAGATCGAGCGGCTAATCCTGTCCTATCCTATCCTATCCTACTAATATTAGATATAAATGCGAAAGTTTGTGAGGATGGATGTGTATGTGTAATTGTGTATGTTTGTTATTCTTTCACGGAAATACTACTGAACCGATTACAATGAAATTAAGCACACATATAGAGGGTAACTTGGATTAACACATAGGTTTACCCCGGAAATCCCACGGCAACGGGAATTATGCGGGTTTTTCTTTGAAACGCGGGCGAAGCCGCGGGCGGAAAGCTAGTTGAAATATAATATACAAATACAAAGGTAATTTCCTACAAAATTACACAATATAAATATGTCACTATGACCCAAATATTGGCGACCATGAAAATGAGAAAGGGGAGATATTTGGCAAAAGAAATAGGCTATGTACTAGTGAAATACATTTGGAGCCGTGCCTAATTTTATTACAGCCTTTTACGGTGTTGACAGTTTTTAATATTACGTGTGATGTAGTTGTGATTATTTAAAAGTAGGTGTGAATTGGATGCGTATGTTTTTGTTTACTGAATAATATGACTTATCTTCCACCTATGTAGGTATAAGGAGCAAGGGTTCTCTATCTAAATGCTGTTTTTGTTTGAACGCATACTAAAAATACCTATGTTTATTACAATTATTATGTTTCGTTGCGATTATTTCTATTTGTAAAACCTGTAAAATATTTTGCATTGTTTAAATACTATTCATAATTCGCGAATTGAAAGTTCTAACGATTCAGCTAGCCCTAAAACAAAATTTACAGGGGCAACGAACTTTCCAAACTAATAAATCTTGCTAAGTGCAAAAAGAAAATAATTAGTATGCCGCTCATACGAATAATGCTTTGCGTATAAAATATTTAGCTAAGAGAGGAATTCGATACGCGCAAGGTCAAGGTTGCGAGTGTTTAACTGAGTTACTTCTACTGTGCTTGTAATTGTTAGGGTTGTCACTCCTTGTATATTTATTTATTTTAATTTTCTTATTTTAAAGAGGAATATTAGAATTAACTTTTTAATGTAGAATGTTTTAAAATTAATGTGATTTTGAAAGGGCAACTACCGAGTCTTTACCGGCTCTTCTGCTTAAACTTTTTTCTGTATTTTGACGATTCAAAAGCATCGAATGAAAGTTATTATTTTATTGCTAATTTATTAATAATTATTACGTATTCAAGCAAATGTAACTCAGTCCACATCTTTGAATACCATTGGTCGTATATTTTGTAGATTGGTTATGTAGCGGAATACGTGGCACACAGATTCACATTTCAGACACTCGTGTCCTCCAGAATGATGCATGAATTTAGAATACTGTATTAAAATTAAAAAGGAAAAATTTCATGGAATCATGAAGTTGATAAACGAATAAATAATATTTTATTTATACACAATACAATTTTAACTTCACATCGACAACCCTAACGAGAGATAGGCATTACATTGGCCTAACTTATCTAGATTTATATCTAGATTACAACTTCGTAACCTAATATCTTTTCTGTAATAACTTTCGCATGTATATTGGGGAATTGCTTTTCTTCCTTTTTGTTTTACTTTAATAAAATTGTGTTCTTTGATGTCGTTTCCATCTGTTAATAGGCAATAAATAGTCATGCCGCACTTTGATAATAAATGGGTGTTAATGCGATTATTTTTGTATAGTGTTTGTATACGACAGCATAAGTAATAGCGCCTAGTTTATTATAAAGATATTACGTCCAATGTTGTGTTTGCTATTAACTTTCTAACAGGATTATAAATTTAATCCTTAACCTAAAAAATATCGAACTCTAGACACAATCAACATTTTAAGAACAGTCTAACCTTCAGTACTAAATCCGTACTCAATTAATTATGTATAAACAGCGCTTTATTTACTCAATACTCATATTGTTCCACAAAGTAAGGTATATTGTGGCATTTTACAATTCAACTTGATTCCTTGTGCTTTTAATGAAATATAAAGATAAGATTTTTCTTCGCAAATGTACTGTTCTACAATAATAATTGCAAATTAAGCTCACGCTTATAACTTTAAAATTTAAAACTATTCCTTATAATTGGCCATCTTTATACCCTATCTTATCTCTTCTCAAGTTACAACAGAGATCTAGTACTAAATAATTCTTACCACAGCGCCAGTAAAGGGCAATAAAAAGCCACATTTAAAACCAGATTTATTCATATGAAGCGCAGTGTTGAGCAATCACAAAAACTCTCATTTATTATGTGCCAAGATTTTCCTTATTTCCCTTTATAATTCATGACTTTGCCGCGATTTGCAGATGAAAAACTCCTTTGATTTTGTGACAAAAAATAATAATATATTACCTTACCCTCTCATAAATTAGAAGAAGGTTGTATTAATTCGATTTTGGCTAAAACAGGATAAATAGGTTGAGGTTATTAGTTGGTAACTTTATATGCGGATGTGACTACGATTTATCGTTTTGAGTAAATTGTTTAATAATTTCCTACTTTATTTGGATAATTATTATTAATTTTATCCCGCAATAACATAATAATATCATTTCCTTATCTTCTTAAATCTGTGTTGATCTATAAGCAAATAAAAAAATTCTAATCATGTGTGTATTTTAAGAAATTAAAAAAATATATTGGACCGTTTTAGTTATAGAATCGCTTTAGAAATACAATGAATCTACATTGAATGAAATACAATTAAATATATTATTAATTACTAGCTGTACCCCGCGATTTTACCCGCATTGCTCTGCTCCTGTTGGTCATAGCGTGATAATATAATGCTCGGAATGAGCTATCTAAAGCCCCCAGTACACAATGGCCCATGCTGATCCATTGCAGGCAATGCACAACTGGAGGCCACGATCAATTGCTGTTCACACAATGGCCCATGTCTCATTGCTGCGTGGCAAGCCACTCGCGATGGACGTACAGGGCTCAGATTGATATAAATCAATAAACCTGAAAGTTTCTTCATTGCTCCACGATACTGACATTTTAGGCGATCAAATACTATATTTTTAATATAAAAATAAAATTCTAGTTCTAGTACGCACCAAAAATGTGCTCTTTTCCGGTCAGCGGTCGGTTACGAACTAAACAATGGCCCATTGTGTGAACACCGCAGGCCACGCTACGCCACAATTCCTTTGAAGTGTGCCCAAAAAACCGACAACTCCCCGATTGCGCGCCACGACAGACCATTGCCCGCCATCATATACCATTGCCCCGTGTACACAATGGCAATGGCCTGCAATGGATCAGCATGGGCCATTGTGTACTAGGGGCTTAACACCGAAAGTTTCAAATTGAACTAGTAGTTCCCGAGGTTAGCGCGTTCAAACAAACAAACTCATCAGCTTTATAATATTAGTATAGATTATGAAGGAAACTGGAAAACTGCTGCTAATAAATTATGATTATAATAATAAATCGCTGACTTTTCTGTATGAGAGGAATTAGTATAAAATCCCCAGATAATCTCTGCCCATCTTCTGTCTTAATTAGTTTCTTAAGTTATTAGTATTGTTATAACTTCGATATATTTTGTAATAATTGTTATATGAGAAAAAATATGACCACTCAAACTCAAACTCAAACGTTTATTTATTCAATTAGACTTCTTCTAGAAGCACTTTTGAAACGTTATTAGTTATTACATATTTTTAACAATTACCATTAATCATTGTCAATTTTTCCTTTTTAATATACGATGTGCATGATCAAACGAGCTCAGATGATGAACGTACCTACCTAGATTTTCATGTGTAATTGTTTTAGGTGCGTTCGAAAAGATTCAATACGAATCACTGAATACGAATTTACGTTTACACTAAAAGATCACGAAAGAATGCTCTTGCTCTAGCTCTATGTACATAATATATTATGTAGATATTATTATGATAGTTTGATACATCGGGCGATAAGAATAATAATTCAACAATCCATTAACGTTTTATGAATAATTTAATCATCAACATACGTTACATACAAAATTTATTACGTAGAACGTTAACAAAAACGTTTTGTTTAAGCGCCAATCAGATATACAAACAAATAATGAGATCTCACCCTTATAATCAAGATTTATTTCTACTTACGAACAGGGGCGGATTTGATACCTTGGCTGCCTTAGGCCTATGAAAGATTGCCCCCCCCCCCCCCCCCGTGATGTAAAGCATACTTTTGATAAACTATAGAAATTACATTAAATTGAAAAAAAAGGATAAGCAACACTTCTAATAATTGGTTCAACATTCTATTCATGTTATTGCCATACATGTAAATTTTTTCGCGAGATGCTATGTGAATATATTTTTGAGTTTTTACACGTATGTGCGTAGGCAACAACTTAAAAAAAACGACAAATTTTGGCGCCCCCTAAATTTTGCCGCCCTAGGCCCGTTCCGGCCTATAGGGAAATTCGCCTCTGCTTACGAACATCTCTTGAATACAAGAAAACGCTTTCCTGCAAAACAAAAAGTTATGCAGATTCCAAAGGCATTATCTCCAACTTTGAATATAAATAAGACATAAGTATTAATCCATTTCTAAACTTCCCTATCAACTGATTGATTTTTTCCTCGTGTCGGGAATTGAAGCGTTTTCTTAATAATTCTGTGAGTTATTTGTTACATCTATCTTGATATTTTACTTTCTTAAGCTTTGAGCTTTCTGCACTTGAAGTAAGTAAATCTTGAGTTGAATTTTCAACAATTTTGAAATGTGTAATTGCAACCAAAATAATGCTTATAAAATTTTATCATAATATTCGACCAATAATGAAATTAAAACATTTAATCATTATATATAAGAAAAAATGTTTTTCAATTTTGCTACTAAAAAACTTCTAATAAAATTTGTACTAAATTTTAATTGAATTACACATAAAAACAATTAATCAAAATTGATTTAAGTAACCTATAAAAACTTAGGTGTTACCCAATGCACATAAAAGCAAAATAAAATTAAGAGCCTCCTTTATTAAAGTCGGTTAAATGTACCCCAAGCGAAACTAACGAAAAATATAATTCACTTTGATGACGCAATCAGGAACTTGTAAAAAAAATTTCCAGAACAGAAAAAAGTCTTGAGGCTTCAATTCGAAGTCGGCAAAATGTGAAGGAAATTAGTTCAAAGATTTTGGGAAGATCGCGATTCTCTTGTCTTTCTCGTTTAATTAGTAGGCATCACTGGGTATTAATGACGGTAATTCCTTTTTAAACGTTTTCCCAAACACGTACACAATCATAACTAAAAACAAAAGCTTGCCAATCAAGGTTTAGAAAAGAAAAGAGCGTCTAAAAACTTCTTTGGCTAGATTCAAAGATACCAAAATCGTCACCAAAGAGCTAGCGCGCACGAGCAACTTTGTCTCCGCAACTATTTTGTCTCTCCCAAGCGAGGCAACTCCCCATAGAGTTCATGGGAGAGACAAAATAGTTGCGGATACAAAAGTTGCTCGAGGTGACGGTATTGTCATGACGCGACCTTAAAATAATTGTACTCTCAACGCGCCTAAAGAGCACTTCAATAAGTAAAATGCAATAACATTCAAGCGTCTAACTCTATAAGCCCTAAATTAACAAACTACACGTCTTAACAAATTTAATATCAGCTAGGATTAGTTAAAATATGTTTGTGTTTTACAATACTATAAAATATTTAATCTAAAAACCCGCAAACGTTGTGAACAGCCGTAACTGCAGAAGATTTAAAATTAATTCCATAAAGCTAGTTGTTGGAATAAAATAACTACACGCCCCAGTTCCAGGCTTGTAAAAATTTTATATCAACTGCATTATCCAGAAGATATCCGAGCTAATTTAAAGCTGATAATTATCACACTGCACGATCTCTTTAAAAGCTTTCAGATAGCTTTCGCGTTAAAGCTCTAAAACATAGAACATAATGTTGTCAAGACGTGGTTTAGAAAATCGTTTCACATCGCTCTTATGTATGAAATATCTTATATACTAAGGCACAATCTCGTATCTAAAGTATATAAAATTTAAAAGCCTACCTTAAACTACTGCATACATGTATCAAGAACTTCAAGATTAAGTTATGTCTCAAGTTTGAGCGTGCGCTGTCTATATTCGACCATCAGTCAAGTTACAAACCTCGTGGAGAGCGGACGTGCGCGTCGGAACGGAAAACTGAATTACGAAAAATTGTGTAGTGGGTGTTGGAAATATAGTGTAAACGTGTGTGTTATATGTTCTCTGGCTGAAAGGAAGATGACCGTGGCCTTTATCAGGTAGTTGTGTATTTTTAATTTGGGCATGTAGCGTCTATTTTGTGCCCTCCGTCGATTATTTATTAGGGAATACCTAAATAAAGCGTTAATTATAGTTTAGGCCGGACAGCTTATTTAAAATTTACGTTTCAGTTTCGGCTATTTTTCGCCGGTTTTTGTAAGTTTAGGTTATTTTTTTTTGTAAAATGGTGGTGTTTTAAGTGATTTTAATTGGATCGTGTTACTGAATAATTTGAATTTCTTCAGCACGGATCATGTAAGGAGATAAGAAGATTTAAACGTAATCATTGCTCTTAAAATTCGAGCATTTTCCTGTGTAGAGGATTATTTGGGGAGGATATTTTAATTTAATATTTAAATGTAGATTCGAAAGCGCTATCCTTTTATTCGTGTATTTCCTAATTATATTTGTTTTATTCATTTCATTTCTTTAGTATTTTATGATAATATATTATGTGATACATATTATAACTGTTTTTCCTAGAGCAACTCGGCTCTAGGTTGGCTGAGTGGAATATTTTATATTTATTACATACAATTTATAAAAAAATAATATAGGTACTAATTTCGTATTCTAATTCTCGAGACACTTACCAAATTGATTTCACTTGATTAAGTTTTTGAATACCTATAATTTCAAAATTTATTAATACATTGACCTAACTGTATGAAAGCAAAAACGTCAGCCTTTATGGACATTTATTAATAGAACTTTGTGATTATTGACTTTAATTTAAAGACTAATTTTGATGGACAATTATTAATTTTGTTATATTTCAAACTGAAACTCAAATATTTATTCATACAACTAGAACTTAAGAAGCGCTTTTGAATTTTAAAAATACATCATTTAACATTTATAACCAAACATTTATTTATTAGTACAATAGAGACTAAAGATAATGTTCATTCTGATACTGAAATGAATAAGTAAAACAATTTTCTGTTAAAAGTGTTCTATTAAAATTAATTATTGAATCGTACTTATATTATACATAAATGCGAAAGTTTGTGAAGATGGATGTTTCAATATGCATGATTGTAACTCTTTCACGCAAATACTACTGAACCGATTACAATGAAATTTATCACACATATAGAGGGTTACTTGGATTAACAAATAGGATAGGTTTTATCCCGGAAATACTACAAGAACGGGAACTGTGCTGGTTTTTCATTGAAAACGCCGGCAGAGCCGCGGCCGGAAAGCTAGTTAAAAATATTTTTTGAATTATTTAACACATCAATAGATTGTATGAAGACTTTGGAAGTCCTGTTAAAAAAAGTATGAATAATAAATCTAAATAAAGCCCGGGCAAAAAACTTTCGCATTTCACGTGAAATAAAGCGAATGAATATTTGAAAGGAATACCTTCAAGAATAACTCCGTTTTATCAGGACTTAAATTACTGCAGAGTTTCTTATAGACGGTTAGTTTATCTAAATTCGTACGTATCAAGGTCGTAAGCTTTTGAAATAATTATATACGGAATTCTTTCATGGGCATTCGAAGGCATTCGAGTTTGTATTTATTGTAGTGTAGGATTGAGTTTTTATGGAATGCTGCGAATTACTATAAATGAAAATTATAATTGAAATGTTTACTAATAGTGACTGTGTCTTTTTTGTGTACCTACTACTTGACTTGCACAGTTGCTCGTTTATCAGTAACATTTTGATTCGAGATATTTTATTTGGTACTCTACATTGTTTATATAAACTTCTGTTTTAGTTAAGATAATACAAGTATTGATTTAGGAATTAAATATTTATTTGTTCGAGATAATATTGCAACTTGGTAAACACAATTTATAATCATATCGAATATGGTTATAGAAATTAAAAAAATCTGTGCTATAAACTTACCTAGTTAACTAAAATATCAAAATATACATATACCTACATGAACATCCATGTGTTACATTATACATATCATAATTAAAACATTTAATATGTGTAGATTTTGTTTCATATACGAAATACGACAAAGTAATGTTAACCACTCAATGTTTCTCTTCAGTAACTTTGTAACTTCCGTAACGTTTAAAGACCTTCCAATGAATGTATTTTCTTCACATAAAGTCCTCAACGTTGATTCACTTAATGATTACAAACTTACTACCAAGGAACGGGTATAGATAAAACTTTAGAACTATAATGGCTGGAGGCATCCGAAGCTTCTTAAAGGATTGCTTAAATCGTTTTACTTGTCAGAAGAAATTCCACTTTGAATGGGACAGATAAAAGAGTTTTAGGTTAAGGGCTCTTGTGTTCGAAGGGCAGTGTTTTTGGGATCGATTTTAATCTATGGAAAAGATATGTTATATGTATTTTTATTAAGGTTCAAATATACTTGTGAACTAGAGCCTTGTATTGTAGCCTTGCATCCACTTGAGCATGCTCAGGCGAATGAGCGGCTCATTTGGCCGAGCCGCTCAAGTGGAGACGCCTGAGCATGCTCGGGAGGCGCGTGCTCAGGCGTCTCCACTTGAGCGGCTCGGCCAAATGAGCCGCTCATTCGCCTGAGCATGCTCAAGTGGATGCAAGGCTTAGTTGTATAGCTCATCGTCAACTCAAAGTGATGATAGATTTAGTGCTCTATTAAGCTAATTATTATTATTATTTTGTATTTGTAGATTTCGTGAAACTTTACCTGAATACAAATATAATTTTAATGGATATTTATGTAATTTAAAAGCTTATCGAAGAATAAGGTTTTAGTTTTATGAGTTTTTCTTCCTAAAAAAAGTTGAAACATACATTGTATATACTAGGTACTTATTGTATATTTTCCATTTCCATTTAATAAAGATAGGATAAGCTATTTTTTGTGTATACGTTTAAAATGTAGGATGAACTGTGTACTGTGTTTATATTTATAAAAAATATCCTATATTTGTGGAAGATGTTATAATTTTTACATAAGTCAAATAAAGTATTTAGAGGTAAAAAGATGTTCATTCAGCTCTCCATTTTAGCAATTTAATTTTATATAACACAATAATTTGCTACAAGTAGACATTTTTACAATATCATAGGTTTTAATGATGTAGTTAAGGAATCCTTAACAAGACATTTAAAGGACAACTCTAGTGTCATTACATTTGTCTCAGGTTCTATTAATTTAACTTATAATGAGCGTATTTTTCCTAGTTTTAATTAACGCTGTTCGCTAGTTTCGCTAATCAGAACTTACTGCTTAAGAGATTTATACGCGAAAGTTCTAGAAATTGTATGTTCCGACTTGTGGTATATAAAATTAATGACTAGTTGTGCTATGCGGTTTTATGCAAAGTTAACACCATCTAGTTAGTAGTGAGTATTGATTAGGTTCTGAATTACATTTTCTTTCTTTCTGTATTTCTTTCTTATGTATTTATATATTTCTTATAATATGTAGTTTATAAATAAATACGATCTATTCTTTTGAAAACACCAAAAGCTTTGTGGTTCATCTAAAATCTAGATTCTAATATATATAGAAAATTTAATTCAATTTTTTCGAAACATAGCAGTACTGGGTTGCCACAATTTTACCAACGCCACGTTGTTAATAGTTTTACACTTCAAAGGTTATTGAGAAGTTCAAACTAAATTCATTTATAAAATATAAAAAATTGTCATTTTATTAATCGGTCCTGTTAGATAAAATGGTCTACAAAAGGCTTTCCTGACCGGAAATAAGTACTTTTTTGTACAATCGTGTAACAGATACGGCCTTATTTTTACAGCGCAAATATTTCTGTGTCAACCTAGGCTTGAATTATATTACTGGTTGAAGCATTGTCTTCATCATGTCTTATTATCTATGTGAAATAATTTTTGGAATCAGTCCCGCAGTTTCTGAGATTAGCGCACTCAAACAAACAAATTGTTCAACTTTATTTTATTATTATTTGTAGAAAACTTAAAAGTTTAAAGCATATTGTATACTATATATTACTGTAACTTCCGTATGGGAACACATGTCCTGAAATAAAACAATTTTATTTATTTTATTTTATATACTAACACTTTCCTCAAGAACCACTGTATCTTTTTAAAAAATCATCAAAACCCCTTGCGTTGTTTTAAAGATTTAAGCATATATGTATATGGACGGACAAACAATGACAGCGACATTATTGACTACTAGCTTTCCACCCGCAGCTTCGCCCGCGCAGTCAAAGAAAAACCCGCGTAGTTCCCGTTCCCGTAGGATTTCCGGGATAAAACCTATCCTATTTCCCGGGGTAAAAAGTATGTCCTTTCTCGGGTATCAAAATATCTCTATACCAAATTTAATGCAAATTGGTTCAGTAGTTAAGGCGTGATTGAGTAACAGACAGAGTTACTTTCGCATTTATAATATTGGTATGGATAGGTATAGTGATTATAGATTGTTAGTGGGAGTTTCGATTATATTATGCTAAACAATTGAGACCTTAGGACTTTTTGTACCTATAGGTTTGGAACAGGATGAATGTGTTACAAATTAACCTACTTCCGTATAAATCCTAAAGAAAACAGGATGTTATTATATGATAATGTCCAATTATGAAAGGGGATTACAACGTTTATTTTTAATTTTAGATAGACAACGAGTTGATTATTCGACGTGAAGTGAGAAAAATTTAACTTGGAGGCTTCAGAACTGATAGAGTGATATTTTGCTTCCTATCAAATTGGTATATATAAAAAACTATTAACAACTAGCTACCCTAGAAGGCATTGTTCTGTCCCTTTGCTCCTACTTCGTGCTTTCTATTTGTAAGAAATTTCTTTGTGACTTAAAAAAAAGTTAAAAAATTCCGAATTGGTAGAGCCGTTCTCGAGTTTTACGTTAAGCAACATACTTTGCGAACCACTTTTATTCTACAGAAGATATAATGATTCTGTAGGTTTATTATGTAATTTTATTTGTAACTAGCGGTCCGCCCCGGCTTCGCCCGTGGTACATGTTTACGTTTTCTCTACATAAGATCCATCCTCGTACTTCAAGAAATATAATAAACAAATAATTATCGAAATCGGTTCAGCCGTTCTCGAGTTATGCGCTTACCAACACATTTTGCGATTCATTTTTATATATAAGATTGTAGAGGAAATTTATGTTTTGATTATTTGATACAAAACAAAGTTGAAAATAATAGTGTTGAAATTTTAGAGAATGTTTACATGAATGTAACAACAGTTGAGTGACATGATATAAATAACAAATGTAAATACAATTCGTACATTTTAGTGTGTTCATTTTGTTTACTGAACTAATTTATAAATAAATAATGTATTATTATGTATAGTAGGTAAATTTATTACAATAAAATAAGTTATTAAAATGATCCGAATCGTTTAATATACGCATGGAAAATCCAGTATGAAATACAAAACGCTTTATTTTTGAAGTACCTATGTTAAAAATTTAAAAACCTTTTCATTAAAATAAATCCCCAATAATAACAAGCAAAAGATTAATTTATCCCAATTTGCGGTTCTATCGATATAAAGATATCCGAAAACCGCGTATTAAAATTACAATATAGGTAGCAATTAATTTCGCGCCAAAAACAAACCAATTCTCTTAACCAAACATCAATTTTATACGCAAATAAAATTAAAGGAGAGCGCTCATGTTTTTCGGCTCATTTTCTATTCTCTTCCGTAGATAATTGTAGACAGGGAGCTGAAGTGGAATTATCTGAAGGGATTTGATTAATTAAGTAATTGCTATTTTTGGTATCATCTTTTCTGACTTTGTTTGGTCACATCTATCACTTGGTGTTTTCTTACTGACACAAGGCAAAAAATATTAGCTTATGATCTTAGAACGTTTCATTTGTAACGTGGAAATCTTTTATTTGAATAAAATGTAAATTATAAGTGGGAATATTATACCTAATAACATTAAATTGGTATAAAAAAGTTCCACCGTTTTTATCAATACATATTATTATATTAAAGCAACCTACTATACAGATAACGAGGCGACTAACAAATAAAAAACTTAATGATAATGTCAGTAATTGGTAGCCATGTAATTCAATTGTTCCTTTGGCATCTCAAAGAGACTTTTACAAAAAAATCAAACAGCCTCTCAGTCTAAGTTCTTTCACAAACAAGATTGACGTGCAAAGTACTTAACATTTATTTCATGAGCAAACCGTTTGATTTGATTTCAAATGAATTAATTCAATTTATGCTAAGCGCTTTTTTGTCTTGTTCAAACAACCATGTACCTTCCCTTTACAAGATCGCTTAATGTGTTTTCGGTTTTTAAAACGAACGACGGTAATGAGATTTCCATAAGTGGTATTCTCGAATGTTCTTTTCATTTCAACAATTTGAATATTTATTAAGTTTGTAATAATGGAATTGTTTTAAGGAGGAATTACGTATTCTTATAAGTACCTATAATACCTATAAGTGTAAGTAGTTTTGAACGTCTTAAAAAATTGCACTAAAAGAAAGATTTTCCAATGAAAATTTCCTTTTTACGACAACCTCGTAAAATCTTACAATGTACCATTACGGATTTAACACGTGTACAAATTGGGGTCAAAATTTCTATTAAACTCTACAGACCCCGAATAAAGCGATGAAACTAGTAATTTTCGGCGACGTATGACGCTCATCAGAAAAACATTATGCTTAGGGTGCTCACACTGCTTTTGCATCCCTAATATCGAGGCAATGTGCCAATTTCCATTACGACACGGAATATAGCCTTTCAGTTTAATGTTTGGATGGTATTGTAAAGTTTTGTTCTAATCATATTGAAGAAGTTAGCTAGTTGAAGACTCGTATAGTATGTATTCGAATATTATGTTACAAGATTTATGACTAACTAGCGGTCCGCCCCGGCTTCGCCCGTGGTACATATTCACGTTTTCTCTACATAAGAACCATCCTCGAACTTCAAGGAATATTATAAAAAAAGAATTAATGAAATCGGTTAAGCCGTTCACCAACACATGCGCTTACCAACACATTTTGGGATTCATTTTTATATTATAGATAAATCGATTTTGTTCGAGTCTGTAAGTTGAAAAGAGCAGTAGGTAGTTATTATCGTTTTGAGAAATTATCTAGCATTACACATTACATCAATAAAATGTAAATGTAGTGTGTGTGTTTGTTTTCTTTTAAACTCGAACTCAAATATTTATTAAATCAACAAGTATCCCTTCAGTCATAAGTTTTAAACGTAAAACTTTTACCACCTATTAATGAAAGATTTACCACAGATTTGGAAAGCAGTTTCTACAGAGAAGAACCTAAAATAAATTCTATGGTTGATTCTTTATGAAAGTGTAATAGATTTTTATGCATATAAACTAAATTAAATAAATTGCGGTAATTTGCGGTTCTGTTACATAGACTAGGGTTATAATATCTAATGTAATATCGAGATATTATTGTCTAGTTATCAGTTTTATGGAATCAGTTTCTAATCTTCAAGCCTTAATTAAACAGTACAGTTTCAAACACATTTAACACCAGACACGATATCATAACATTACGCAACGGTTATCTACAAATCACTGGAACAGTAACAGCTATTACGGCCGATTACGCGTCATTTAGTTCGCGTAATACATGGTAATAGGTCGCGTAATGGTAACATGGTAATAGTGGTGCCACATGTTGCAAATTTGAATAGCCATGGTCATGTTTATGTTAAAATTTAGTTGTACACAGGGTAGAAACATGACAAGGGATGTTATGTTTAGGATTAAGGATGATACGCTACACCATACCGGGGACGGGGCGTGCCGGAGTCGGGAAACAAATCTATACATAAGCTATACTAATATTATAAAGCTGAAGAGTTTGTTTGTTTGAACGCACTTATCTCAAGAACTACTGGTCTGATTGGAAAAATTCTTTCGTTGTTAGATATCTCATTCATCGAGGAAGAATATAGGCTATATATCATCACGCTAAGACCTACAGGAGCGGAGCCACGCGGGTGAAACTGCGGAGCGCAGCTAGTGAAACAATATCGGTACAGATTTCACAACGCCATGCCCCGTCCGTGCACGGCCTGAACATGGCTATGTTCAGGCATAAATCACTTCATAAAAAAAGTTTACAATAATGTTTAATCGAGCATCTAAATATTAGATATGATTATACTGTCCGCGATGCGCGGGATGATTAGGAAAATAAAATAATAGTACCTTAATAGTCTGTTGATCAACTATAGAATTTTGGTTAAAGAATGGTCGTTTTAATAATAAGTTTATTCAATATTCATATAAAATTATGAAAAATAAATTTAAAATTACCTATTGTATCTAATATAAGCTTAGATAATAACCGAAGAACTGCTTTTTACATAAATATAATCAAATACTTAATAATTCTATCAAATAGAAAATGATATGGAAAAAGAAACTAGTTAGAAACTCTTAAATTTCTCAATAATCTTGCGTGAAATAAACTGCAAGAAAATAAGTAAGTTGTAACTAGTTTCTTGTTGTTTCTTCTTAAAACTGTAAACTTACCTACTTGATCACAAGTTCTTACATCGGTGGTGGAAAATACAAGTATTTTAAAACGTTTAATAATACACATACTTTTATTTAGCCCTAAATACCCTTACCATGAATATGAAACAAAAATAATATAATATATTATTATTGATAACTTTATATTAATTACAGCTAAATTCAGTAGTTTTTGCCTACGTACATATATTATATAAGTTAAAACCAAGGTTATAACTAACCTTTCATATTTCTAATATGAAAATCACTATCACTACATAGTATAAAACAAAGTCGCTTTCTCTGTCCCTATATCCCTTTGTATGCTTAAATCTTTCAAACTACGCAACGGATTTTGATGCGGTTTTTTTAATAGATAGAGTGATTCAAGAGGAAGGTTTAAGTATATAATTTATTAGGTTTTAGACAAAGCGTGCTAAGCCGCGGGCGGTAAGCTAGTCAGAAATAAAAATTAAAAGATCAGTTAACATATTTATTTGAAATTCATTTGTTCATACATTTCTATTTCATATGTATTTATTTAAACACTATAAAGAAGAAAAATCAGAAGTTTATTAAAAACTAGCCATTTATAACGTCTAGGTAAATTCAAGCAGTTTTATTTTAAAAAACGCAACGTCCTGCCATTCAATATTTTTCCCCTCATATCGTTTGACCCGTGACCCGTATATGTATGCTTTTTCGCTATCTGTGCTTTAAAATAACTAGATCGAAAATAACGCTATTTCATTCGAAGATAAAATTGATTTTTTGTATTTATAAACATATAAGGAGGAACATATTTATTAAAATATCTGTAATGAAATGTTGGAACGGAATGTTGATATTTTAATACTTGTGTATTGAAATTTGAAACGCTTGAATTATAAAATAAATATGATAAATAACATCCCAATTGTTTTTTAAGATCTTTTATATTGTACCTAATGTATATCTGTTGATTTAAAAATACAATGTCGATTAACACCTAACAATATTTTATTGACCTAAACTTTAATTTATTCTAATGGACTTCTCTTTTTTGTTTCTAGCTAAGCATTCTTATTGTATTTAAACTAGATTTCTAACCGCGGCTTCGCTCGCGTTTTCGAAGAAAAACTCGCAAAGTTCCGTTGTCCCGAATTCAATTACCTACATACCAAATTTTAGTTTTTTATGTTGTCTGTGGTTATGTTTCTGTTCATGTTCATGTTACAGAAACAATATCTATATATGCAATCTTACTGTGCACGACAAAACGTAAATGTAAAGTACACAACTCATTTAATTAGTATAGAATAAGATAACGTATAAACTCCTGAAGGCTTACGCCTGAAGGCTTATTTTTAGTATGAATAAATGTATGTCTTATTTGAGTTCTTAAATGTAAAGTTTTATATGTTTGGAAAGTAAAGTATTTAATCTGTCTAGTATTAACGTAGAGTAAGCTCCTGAAGGCTTATGCCTGAAGGATTATTTTATAACTAAGAATAGAATAGCGAATTTATATGTAAAGATGTTTGTTAAATTGTTATTACGTAGTCATAATTAGATAGGAAAATTCATGAAAGATTATGACTGAAGACTTATTTACTTGGAATTTAAAATATTTATGTCTTGTTGATAGTAAATGTTTATGTTTGTTTATTGAATATTGAAAATGTCTTTGTTTATGTGTTGCCTTAAGTATACGATAATGTTTTGTCTTTCTTTGAATTTACTATTGTAGATGTTAATATTTAATGATTATGTAATGATTAGGATATTATGTAAATTTAATGTTTCTTTTCCCGACAGCATCACGTCCGCGACTGCGCGCACAAACCGTTCCCCGCAGTATATTTATACACCTGAAGCGGGGGACGGGGTAGTATAAAAGTAAATTTCGGGAAAATCGTGCGCGCAGTCTAAACGGGGCGTTGGCGGGATATGTTATGGATGTAGAATTAATTAGTAATATAATAATGAATGTAATGAAAACGTAGAAAATGTAAAATTGTGTAAAAATAAAGAGAATGAAAATAAAGGGTGAGGAAAGGGGCGTGGCCAGCCGGAGTGGAGGGGATAACACGTAGAGTATAAATATCGACGCAAAACCGGTTGCGTCATGGCATTCCAGTTGCTCCCGCGCTATAAGAAGAAATTAAGGAAATAACTCCGCTCCGGCTTGGCACCCTGGCCCTCTGCGTATGAAGAAATAATTGTTTGTATTATTTACAAACCCCCCCGCCACTACAGTCCACTTGAGAGGGCCTGCCGCCAACATTGGTCAGCTTCGAACCGGATCAGAAGAAAAATGAACACGAGAAGCCGGAGCGGAAGAGGAGCCACGCCATCGGTATCCGAGACGACCGCCACCGCCACAGGAACGTCATCAACGAACACATCGGAAGAAACGAGCGGCACGACGGAGACATCGGAGACCTGCACGACCGCGACGAGAACGACGAGGACAGAAGAAAAGAGCAGCTCGACGCCACCTACGCCGAGCACCATGCCCGCCGACAAGTTGCAGCCAGCGCCGTCACCCGTCGTAGGATACACAAACGCCGCTTTCGCGGCGCCAGCCGACAACGCCGACGCGCCGACGACCGCCGCTTTCGCGGCGCCAATAAGCAACGTCAACTTAAATACAGACGCCGCTCTCGCGGCGCCATCGAACGTCGCCGTCGGGTCGCCAGCACGCCGCTCGAAGACGCTCCGCCAGGCATCAGAGGTGCGGTCGCGGCGCTCCGTAGCCTCCCGCAAGAGACTCCTCGCGGAGTTGGAGGCGAAGGAACGCCTAGCCGAACTAAAGCTGGAACAAGCGAAGGCCGCAGCAGAACTAGAAAAGGCGCGGTTAGAAAGAATCCGCGCTGAAGAAGAATCAACAACGGAAGAGGAAGAAGAGGACTACGAACCGGAACGACGGGTCGAGTCGTGGTTGAAACAGCATTCAAGCCAGCCACTGCCACCCGCCGCCAACCCGACTCGCGAGCTCTCACCGCCACGCTACATAGCGAAGAACACCGACAACAAGGAAGACCGAGGATGGGGGGCCCGCCAGGAACAGGACGACGGGCAACGGGAACCGAAGAAAGACCCGCCCACGCGGTCACCAGAAGTTGCGGCAATTGTAACCGCCTTCAACGAAGTCGCAAGAAGCCAAAGGAAAGTAATAAGATACGGCGGTGAACTACCGACGTTCACCGGCTCCAGCAACGAGTGGCTATCGTTCAAGGCATCGTATGAAGAAACTGAAGAGGGATTCACCGACGGGGAAAACGTCGCACGATTGAGGAAGGCGCTGAAAGGAGCAGCCCTAGAAGCCGTCACCGCCCTACTCATATCACACACCGGACCCGAGAAGATCATCGAAGCCCTGCAGAGAAGGTTCGGCCGCCCAGACGCGCTCGTTTTGGGTGAAATGGAAAAAATTAAATCGCTACCACGAGTGTCGGACAACCCCCGGGATGTTTGCATATTCGCAAACAAAATAGCGAATATCGTCGCCACCGTCGAAATACTAGGAAAACCAGAATACCTGCACAGCCCGGAAATGCTGCGGCAGGTGCTCGAGAAGCTCACACCGATCATGAAGAATAAGTGGTACGACTTCGCCGCCGACGAACGAGACAAGACACCGCTACTGAAAAAGCTCGCAGAGTTCCTGAATAAAGAAGCAGACAAGTGCTCCAGTTACGCTCCGTTAGACACAGAGACGGAGAGGATAACAAGGAAAAGGACGGAGCGCGCCTACGCAGCAAGCAACGCGAGCGAGCGAGAAACAAGATGCCCGGTGTGCGAGCGAGAACACAAGCTTATCGAGTGCCGACAATTTACGAACAGCGACGTAAATACACGATGGGAAATAGCGAAGAAACATCGAGTGTGCTTCCGCTGTCTGCGAAGCAAACATCAACGAGCAACATGCCGCGCTCGTCCATGCGGCCTCAACGGGTGCACCATGAAGCACCACAAGATGCTCCATCATACAAAGACAGCGGAAAAGAAAAATGAAGAAACGACTCAACCGCAAGCCGAAACGAAGAACGACGAAAAAGTCCTCGTGTCGGCGATAAACATCAACAGCGCTACGTCGGAGCAACCTACGCGCCGCCGCGCGTATCTGAAGATCGCCCCCATCACCATCACGGGGCCGAAAGGAAAATGCGACACGTACGCGCTGCTCGACGAGGGAAGCACGGTGACCATCATAGAAACGGCACTTGCAGAACAGCTGGGTCTCGACGGGCCACGCGAGTCCATCACAATTCAAGGTGTGAATGGACACGAGAACGAGCACGAGTACAGCAAGAGAGTGAAGGCACGAGTACGAGGACGGCATGAAGAAAAAGATTACGTATTAGACAACGCCCGCACCGTGCACCAACTCCACGCGTTCACGCAGTCCATCCGCGAAAGTGACATCGCCCGCTGCAACCATCTGCACGACCTGCAAGACGACCTGCTGTACGAGAATGCAACACCGAAGCTGCTGATCGGACAAGACAACTGGGAGCTCATTATAACACGTAAACTACGGCACGGCAAGAGGAGTCAGCCCGTCGCATCGAAGACACTGTTAGGATGGGTACTGCACGGCTGCCGTTCATCGAACAAGCACCCAGTTTTGTTCTGTTCTCATCTCTCGGAAGCGGAGAAGTCACCCGACACACTCGAAAATATGATGAAGAAATACTTCGAACTAGAATCCATCGGCATCGAACCTAAGCGACAGCGCAGCGACCCGGAGCAGCAGGCACTCAACATACTGGAAAAGAAAAGTCAACGCCTGCCGTCCGGCCGATATGAAACCGGACTCCTATGGAGAGACGAGTCCGCAGATACACCGAACAACTACGGCGACACACTGAAAAGACTGAAGACATTGGAAAAGAAATTGGACAAAGACGGAGAGCTGAAGAGACAATATGAGGAAAGAATCGAAAATCTACTCTCGTCCGGCTATGCAGAGAAGGCGCAGACTCCGCCCACCGGCGGGAGAGTGTGGTACCTCCCACACTTTCCAGTGATCAACCCGGACAAAGCGAAGATTCGTCTGGTGCACGACGCGGCCGCTAAGTCACACGGCCGCTCTCTCAACGACATGCTGCTGCCCGGGCCCGACCTACTGCAATCTCTGCCCGCCGTCATCATGAAGTTCCGTCAACATCCAATCGCCGTGTCCGCCGACATCAAGGAAATGTTCATGCAGATAAAAATTATAGAAGAAGACCGCGACGCGCTGCGCTTCCTCTGGCGTGGCGACCGACGCGACGACGGGCCGCCCGATGAATATCGTATGACATCGCTCATCTTCGGCGCCTCTTCATCACCGTGCACCGCGCTCTACATCAAGAATAGAAACGCGCAAGAACACGCGAACGAGAGTCCGGCAGCCGCACGCGCGATTCAAGAGAACCATTATATGGACGACTATATACATAGCTACGCTACCGAAGATGAAGCAAAGGAGATAACGGCGCACGTCGATCGCATACATCGATACGCCGGCTTCGAGCTACGTGGGTGGGCGTCGAACAAAGAAAACGCGATAAGAAACTTTACGAACACCGGGGCGACCACCGTCGAGATCGGCGGGAGCGAGACAGAGCGAACATTAGGGCTACTTTGGCATGTGAAGCAGGACTACATAGGCTTTCGTGTCAACACGAAACGTGTACCACAAGAAATAATCGAAAATAAGCGAACACCTACGAAGAGAGAAGCCCTCAGTCTCATCATGTCGGTCTTCGACCCACTCGGCCTCATCGCGCCCATCCTCACACCGGCGAAAAGGATAATGCAGGATACGTGGAAGTACAACACCGGCTGGGACGACCCCATTCCCGACGCGCTACAACACCGCTGGGAAAACTGGGTGGCGAATATACAGCATCTCGACGCGCTCCGCATCCCGCGCTGCTATGACTACGAACCCGCTGCTGAGAGAGAGGTACACACGTTTGTGGACGCCAGCGAAGAGGCATACGCAGCAGTCGTGTATATCAGAGCGACGCGCGCCGACGGATCAATACACATCGCGATCGCCGCCGCGAAAAGCAGAGTCACGCCCACGAAACCGGTATCGATTCCACGTCTGGAGCTGCAAGCCGCCCTGCTCGGAGCACGCCTCACACGAACAGTCGAGGAAGGCCACGACTTTGTCTTCAAGAGAAAAGTGTATTGGAGCGACTCGAGAACAGCGCTCGCATGGATACGCGGCGAGCCCCGCACATACAAGACGTTTGTAGCGCACAGACTAGCCGAAATAGAAGATCTCACGAAGAAGGATGAATGGCGCTGGGTTCCCACGGCGCACAATACGGCGGACGACGCTACACGCAACACCCCCGCTGACTTCGACCCGCAACACCGTTGGTTCACCGGTCCAGACTTCCTCCGCTATGAAGAATGCGACTGGCCGGTTGAGAAGAAGGAAAACATCACCGACACGGGCGAAGAAAAAGAAAAATGCGGCGCGTTGAACTCGTCGGACCCCGCCCCCGCGTTCATCGACCTCGAACGCTTCTCAACATGGACTCGGCTAGTGCGCACAACGGCCCGCGTACTGCAATTCATCGAACTCTGTCGTCGCCCCAAACAACTCGTCAACGCAACACGTCGAAAACGTACAAGAAAAAACGAAGAAAAGGACGCGACGTGGAAAAGAAATACGAAAAAGAACAAAGAGAAAATCGTCTCGCGTCCGAACAACGAAGAAAGAAAATATATAATACTGAGCGCGCGCCACCTACGCGCCGCGGAAAACGTGCTTGTGAAATTAGCACAACAAGCAACGTACGGAAAAGAGATAGCGATACTACAGCGAGGAGACCCGCTCCCTGAAAAATGTCAAGGTCCACTAGCGGGATTAAGTGTCGCATTGAACGAAGAAGGAATACTGAAACTACGAGGAAGGGTGAATGAAGCCAGCGCGATCGAGGCAGAGGCCGCAAACCCGACAGTGCTCGACGGAAAACACAAGTATACGCAGCTCTACATACAGCATGTACACGAAAAGTTACATCACGGCGGCGTCGAAATTGTAGTAAATGAACTAAGGCAAAGACTGTGGATAACAAGAATACGACCCGCGACAAAGGAGGTGCTAAAGAGCTGCCCGCGCTGCCGCCTGCTGCGCGCCAAACCCGCGCGCCCATCCACCGGCGACCTGCCTGCCGCACGCCTCGCGCATCACGCGCGCCCATTTACATTCACCGGACTCGACTACTTCGGCCCGCAAGAAGTAACCGTCGGCCGCCATCGAGAGAAGCGCTACGTGGCCCTCTTCACGTGCTTAACATCGCGCGCAGTACATCTAGAAGTCGTCGCCTCGCTCAGCACCGACTCAGCGATCAACGCGCTGCGCCGCTTCATAGCGCGGCGCGGCTGCCCGGCCGAAATATGGAGTGACAACGCGACGTGCTTCCGCGCGGCCAACCGAGAGCTCACGGACGCGTGGGCCGCACTTGAAGAAGAAGCAGCAGCCCGCCGCATCAGCTGGCGCTTCCTTCCGCCGGCCGCCCCATTCATGGCCGGCGCGTGGGAGCGCATGGTACGCACCGTGAAAGAAGCCCTACGCCACACGCTTCACGAGCAGCACCCCAGTGACGAGACGCTCGTCACACTCCTCGCCGAAGTAGAAGCCACCGTAAACTCACGCCCACTCACTCATGTGGCCGTGACCCCCGACGTGCCGCCCGCCATCACACCGAATATGATCCTGCTGGGCTCCAACTGTTACGTGCCGCCACCCTGCACCATCGAAGAAGACCAAACAACAGCGCGCACACACTGGAAGCGCGCGCAACAGCTCGCCGACACCTTCTGGCGACGCTGGGTGCGAGAGTACCTGCCCGTACTCCAACAGCGGCGGGAGCCCCACGCAAGCGGCGCGGCCCCCAAGATCGGCGACCTGGTCATCGTGTGCGACTCCAATCATCCGAGGAACACGTGGCCCCGAGGACGAGTCATCGCCACGTATCCCGGCAAGGACGGCGAGGTACGAGTGGTCGACGTGGAGACCAGCGGCGGCAGAATCCTCCGGCGGCCCACCAAGAAGATCGTCGTGCTACCAGTTCGAATCGCAGAGTGCGACGGCGGGAGAAATGTGCACGACAAAACGTAAATGTAAAGTACACAACTCATTTAATTAGTATAGAATAAGATAACGTATAAACTCCTGAAGGCTTACGCCTGAAGGCTTATTTTTAGTATGAATAAATGTATGTCTTATTTGAGTTCTTAAATGTAAAGTTTTATATGTTTGGAAAGTAAAGTATTTAATCTGTCTAGTATTAACGTAGAGTAAGCTCCTGAAGGCTTATGCCTGAAGGATTATTTTATAACTAAGAATAGAATAGCGAATTTATATGTAAAGATGTTTGTTAAATTGTTATTACGTAGTCATAATTAGATAGGAAAATTCATGAAAGATTATGACTGAAGACTTATTTACTTGGAATTTAAAATATTTATGTCTTGTTGATAGTAAATGTTTATGTTTGTTTATTGAATATTGAAAATGTCTTTGTTTATGTGTTGCCTTAAGTATACGATAATGTTTTGTCTTTCTTTGAATTTACTATTGTAGATGTTAATATTTAATGATTATGTAATGATTAGGATATTATGTAAATTTAATGTTTCTTTTCCCGACAGCATCACGTCCGCGACTGCGCGCACAAACCGTTCCCCGCAGTATATTTATACACCTGAAGCGGGGGACGGGGTAGTATAAAAGTAAATTTCGGGAAAATCGTGCGCGCAGTCTAAACGGGGCGTTGGCGGGATATGTTATGGATGTAGAATTAATTAGTAATATAATAATGAATGTAATGAAAACGTAGAAAATGTAAAATTGTGTAAAAATAAAGAGAATGAAAATAAAGGGTGAGGAAAGGGGCGTGGCCAGCCGGAGTGGAGGGGATAACACGTAGAGTATAAATATCGACGCAAAACCGGTTGCGTCATGGCATTCCAGTTGCTCCCGCGCTATAAGAAGAAATTAAGGAAATAACTCCGCTCCGGCTTGGCACCCTGGCCCTCTGCGTATGAAGAAATAATTGTTTGTATTATTTACAAACCCCCCCGCCACTACAGTCCACTTGAGAGGGCCTGCCGCCAACACTTACTAAAAACTCTATGTAATATTAAATTCTAAACTGCATCAGATAAGTGATTCCTCAGATGTATAGTGCGAAAAAAATATAAGAAAACAAAACAATAATTTAAAGATAGAAAAAACAAATGAAAAATATCTTGAACAAGAGTTACAAGTTACAAGTTATACGTGAGGTTGTGCAAGTCATACCATACCTACTCCATTGCTGAAATATAATAGAAGCCTTTTGAATAGTAAATCGTTAATGTAGAGTTCGTTTTATAAATGAATACTTATACATACTAATATTATAAATGCGAAAGTAACTCTGTCTGTCTGTCTGTTACTCAATCACACCTAAACTACTGAACCAATTTGCACGAAATTTGGCATAGTTATATTTTGACACCTGAGAAAGGACATAGGATAGGTTTTTATCCCGGAAATCCCACGGGAACGGGAACTATACGGGTTTTTCTATGACTGCGCGGGCGATGCCGCGGGTGGAAAGCTAGTACTTTATAAATAAATACCTAAATACTTAAGAAAATAATGATAACGTTTCAAATATAACATAGAATTGAAAGGAATAAGCCTGGAGAATATTACAGAATAATATGAAAGATACATTAAAGATAAGTACTTCAAGAAAAAGGGAATTACTAACTGACAAGAACAGACTTGGAGGGTATAAGTTTGAGGACATGTGACATGTTCCAAGTTCTCAATTGTCCATCTTTATTATGGCATTAATCTTTTTAGATTTAATACATATTGTGGTGAAGGAAAAAATAGGTTTCACATGTTCATTATAAATGGAAGGTCACTTAAGATTCACTTGATATCAAATATAAAGTACAATTTGGAATATAATATTTTAAGTAAATTTTCAATACTATAAGATTCATGGCTGTTATTCACCCAAAAATAAACTAAATATAACCTATGTCATTCAGGAAGAATATAGCTCTAGATAGCCTATATCATTATCAATATCGGTTCTAAAATTTCAAAGCTTATTTGGAATGTACAAACATAAAACTCTTTCCTATTTCTGATATGAACTAGCCTCGCTGTTTAACTGGCATAAATTCGAGGTAAATTAAGTACGTAAAAAGCTACTTAAAACTATATTAAAAAAAAAAACATGTGAACCCTATTTTTTCCTTCACCACAATATGTATTAAATCTAAAAAGATTAATGCCATAATATAGTTAAAAAAAGAAAAAAAGAAATTATTTCGGACGAATTGTTCCAGAGATTAGCGCGTTGAATCATACAAACTCTCTTCATAATTTTATATAAAGTTAATTTTAAACACTATATACTATAGATATAGATATTAGTAATATCATAAAGCCGTTGACACATGTGGCGAGGACATCAAAGTCGCTCGCGTAAACGACCTGAAAGTTTTATTTCAAAAGTTTAACCCTTCGAGAATGTTCTATAGCTTAAGTTTGTTGGAAGTTACGAATTGTATTTGCTAGTTTGAATATTTTGGCCTTCATTTTTGGTTTTAATTTTGATGTGTGCGTGTTTTATTTATGATTAAAGAGGTACATAGTTTTAGAATAGCAGTAATGTAAGAATTTGTACTTATCTATACTGATCTTGTTGCTATTTTAATAGTACCAGTTTCTTTATTTCTTTATGTTCGCATCAGTATAGCAGCAATAATCAGTAATCAGCATCAGTATGCTGCTATAGCAATAAGCCTAATGATTTATTTTGGGATTTTAATATTATCCTTACGTGTCAAAACTTAACAAAATATACCGAAACCATCCGAAACATAGTCTTTCTTTCTAAAATCTTATAACAACAACGTCAATGTATGTTTAGATAAACATTCACATACAAACACACACATAAATAGTTTGACGTCTATTTATATGTGTGCATTCAAAATAACTCAGTCAAATGAAACACGTGGAATAGCAGGCCGGTTAATTTCGCTCGCTGCGATCCCGCTTCAAGTTTCAAAGTCAAATAAATGCTAAAATTCCAATTTGAACTCTGTTTATCACTTAAAATAGGTGTAGTATATGGTTTCCACAGTGGTATCTACATTTGTTCAGTGGTTAAGGTGTAGGTAAGCGTAGATAGAGATGTTCTGGGTTCGATTCCTGGTTGGGACCAAGATACATTTTATCTTCGTCTGGGTCTTGGTCCTGGTCCTGGGTCTGACGGGACATAGAAAACTGATAAACTATTTGTCGGAAAAGAAAATCGATCAGTGACTAATTTGTATAATGCATCTGCCCCATACCCTAAAAGGGACAAGGGGTACTTACTTTACTTTTACAAACAAGGCGACATTTTGCAAGTCACAGTTCCTCGTGGATATCTTTATAATATAACGAATTTCCTTTTTGATAGTGAACAGTCATAATACATAGCAACTCCTGATACATCCGGGATTACCAGGGATAAAGATATGTATTCCGGAAAAAATATAGTATACTTACGTCGCTAAGGAATAATAAATCTTTCTGCTGTTGAAATTACTTTCAATATCGGTTGTATAGTTTCGAAGCTTTTTTGTAAGTAATAAACAAAAAAATGATGATCTTTGTTTATGTAGATTAAAATCTGATAAAATCTGAATAATATTAATTCTCACTCAATAGTTCAATCTGTAATTTAAAAAGAAATTAATCTTCAAATACGTCAGCATTTCTATCAATAGAAGGGAAGTGCTAGAAAAGTCCCTAATCCTACGCCTTTTGCTCTTATTCATCTGACTTTTCAATAAATCTTCGTTCTCTATTACCGTATTACGAGAAATGAAGGTACAGAAAACTAGGCAAACATATTTATACAAGTCTTCAAGTAATTTGATTTTTTTATATATAAGAGCAGGCAACTGAGCAGGTAGATCACCTAATGAAATTAAAAATTACCTTTGTGAGGCTGTTACCGGCTGTCGAAGATGGATGTAGGCTCTCTTTTTAAAGGTCATACACGTGCGGGAATACAGAAGGGGGTAGACTGTTCCACAAGGTGGTAGTGCGGGGTATAAAAAAGTGTCGCGAGAAGCGTACGGTGATTCTATTATAAACTAGCTGCTCCGCGCGGTGTCACCCCCGTGGCTCCACTCCCGTTGCCCGTAGCGTGATGAAATATAGCCTTCCTCGATATCTAATACCGAAAGAATTTTTCAAATCGGACCAGTTCCCGAGATTAGTGCGTTCAAACAAACAAACAAACAAACAAACTCTTCAGCTTTATAATATTAGTATAGATTAACTTTTTAGGTTAAGAGTGTTACCATTGCATAAAATTTTGCAAAATTCTGACTGGAATTAGGTATCTACCAGTAAAATGACATATTATAATCTCCGAAAATCTACGTTTAAACACTAGATAGACTATCAGGGATAGGTATTATTAGTGGTGAGCCGACCCTTAACGATAATAATGTACGGGAGATGCATCTATCGGAAACACGATCTTATTAAGTCTTCTTTTGTTCACACTCTATGACGTGTTCTATTATTTCGTAGCTTAATAATAATAATTAATTTATATCAAATAACTAGTAGAAATCAACCTGTTTTATACTATTTATGAGTAGTTCCTGAGCATTTAGCGTTTTTTAGTTCATAAACAATGTAAAAACATAAAAATGAATTGTGAAATGAGGTTAAAAACACAACCAATCCTAAAAATATTGCCCCTGTTGCAATAAATTTCGCAAAATCCAGGTTCACGAATTCACCATTCTATCCTTTAAAAAAAGGTCTAAATCCACAGGCATACGTTTTAAAAAACAATACCGACAAAGCTGTAACACGGGCAAATAAAAGGGAACAACGGTAACATACCACAGTAAATATAGATGGAATTCACAAACGATACCCCATGGAATAACCTCGTATTGCGTTAGCAAAGATTCACATAATTCATTTAGCCGCTAACTTTGACACTACAGAATTTGTTGAGCACACAAGATTGTCTGCTGTTAGTGTGTTTGTAATTCTGTTAACTGTATAGATGTTTTAGCTAACAAGTTTGTTTATCATTTACTGGCTTCCGCCCGCAGCTTTGCCCGCGTGGTGTTTTGATAAAAGGTAGCTTATGTTCTTTCTGGGTCTAAAGATTGTCCGTGCCAAATTTCATCAAAATCGGTTGAGAGGTTTAAGCGGGAAAGCGTAAAAGACAGACAGACAGAGTTGCTTTCGCATTAATAATATTAGTAGGGATGGTACAACTAGCTGTGTTGCCCGGTTTCATACCCGGACGCACACGAGGACAAAAGCAAGTATACTTTCAGGTTATATTTGTGTTATTCTGATGAATAAGCAGCCTATATTACTGTAAAGTTATATCAAAATTCGTCCCGTGGTTTTATCGTGAAAGAGAGGTGATACGTACATCCATCCCAGACAACTTCAGCCTTTGTAATATAAGTAAGATCTTTTTTTAATTTTATTAAGTTCATTTACAATGTTGAAAAAAACTATTTGACATCACACCCACTTTCCGGCCTCCGGACTTTTAATTAACTTTATACTCTGTGTTTTTCAGTTCACAAACAATATTTTTAGCTTTACAGCGAGAAAACATTTATTTTTATCCTACAATCCAGATAAGGTTAAAAAAGAAAATATATTTATAAACTTAAAGCTCTAAATTTAGTAAGGCCTATATTACAGAATAAGGCCTCTCTTTACACATATTATAGAAGGACAAAATCGAGATGCCAAATATAAGACTTTTGTGATGGGACAAGGAGATTATTGTGCTAATAAAAATTCGGAGTACTCTCATTGAAAGAGGCATTGTCACTGAATTGGTACTTGAATTGAAAATCAGTTTTGTCGATTTCGAGTGTGTTATTAATGCCTAGTTTTGTTGGCATTTTTTCCAGTGTAGGAAAGGTTTTAGCTTTAAAAACGTTTGCTTCACTAAAAAATTGGTTGTCTGTAAAGTCGGTTTACTGACGAAAGTTGAACGTGACAACTGACAACGTCTTAAGGCCGATTGTGCTTCTTAATCGCTGGTTTCGCGCTCTCGCTTGCACTTCAATCCTTACATGGAACGCCTCAGAGCGAGGTAACGCCGCATGAGTCATGTTTTTTTCGTGCGTGCAGCCGGCTCTATCGAATTATAAGACGTTGTCACGTCAAAACGACTTTTCAAACATACAGTTGCTTATAAATGTTTTTAAATATGTAGTTTCCATACGCTCACTTCGTATTATGGGAAGAAAATGGCTAAAGCATAATATTGGTAATAGAAATATTACATTTGTCGTAGTAAAAACCCTTCCAATTTATCACTATAAATAAGTTATTTATATTAAACGTTAACCAACGCCTGCTAGATTGTATAGCCAGCAAACTATGCTTCAAAACTCAAATAGACTGAAAAATACACTGTAATGTTAAGGTATTTTCATCTCTATTGTCATGTATATAAAGATCAATTTCTCTTATCGTTACGTATGCTTCCAAACTTAAGTAGACTGAAAAATACAGTGTTATGCTAAGATATTTTGATCTCTATTGCCATGTATATAAAGGTTAACTTCTCTTATCGTATTGTCATCCATTTAGTACGAATGTACGTATTTATTAACAGTTGTTAGTTCCCACAAGTAAACTTGGTTATAGTTCTGTTTTTTTCTCAAATGCTGTCAACCGTTGATTAGTTGGTTATCTGTATTTATAAATTCCTGTATTCCATATTGCAACTCAAATGTATTATATTTAATAGCCATAAGTTTCGAAACAATTTCAATTTTAGAGAAAAGTGGCAGAATAACCGTCGTGTAAAGTAACGCAGTAGAAAAACCATACATCACAAGAACTGACTAAATTTCATAATTAATTACTTAGGAAAGTTGGTAGAAGATAAGTCACACAGACTATTTCGCTTTTTGTGTTTTAATAAAAGTCGAGAAGAGCAGGAAAATTTTGGGAAATCTACTATATATTAACCAGAGTAATGTACCATTTACTTACTAGTAAATAAAATATTCATATTAATAGATAAAGGGACGAGGATATTTTTACTGTGAAAGGTCACTTCACCTGTATTTGTACAGCCAATTTACTGAGTTTAAAGTAGAAGAAAACTATGTAATATTAAAGTTGATATTAAAGAGAAATAAGCATCTATTTTGTACACATTACTAAATTAATGTAAACATCTGCTAAGTTATCTTGATGGTATTCACAAATACTGTATTAATCGAAACAAAACTCTAACTAACAACATAGACAATAAAATTTCCTAAAATTATTAGTAATTCATGTTTGTAAGATAAGTGGTTGATGGACAATTTGATTTGAAAAATCACATATTTGAGCCAAACAGCGCACGGACCGCGTACACGCTTTTAAGCATATTATCATTGACTTATTGAACGTTGCGAACCACATTGATACATTTCTATCACAAAGAGTCTATAAAATTATGTACAAAATCGATCAAATTGATAAACCCGAAAAAAGTTATCGTATTCATACAATCTGGGAATATTTTAGGTCAGTTAAAAAGTTCAGAGCTGTTAGCGGGATGCGAGCAAATTGTTAGCAATTCGTTTCGAATATTTTATTTGCTTCGCAAGTTTGATATTCCGTTATACGTAGGTTTATGGCGGCTCTATATTAGTGCCGTGAATACACATTGCGAATTCGCCGCATATAAGTTGTGTTCTCCACATTGACGCGAATTCGCCGTATAAGTTGTGTCCTCCACATTCATACGATATTCGCAGTTGTTCGTGAAATCCGCTGTGAAATGAACGTAGAAGCTGCTAACAAAATCACTTTTTTACTATAGCGCAGTCGTTTGTGAAACCCGCCGTGAATTGGTCGTAGAATCTGCTGTCAAAATCACTACGTTACTTTAACCCATTGAGCGCCAAGCGGCCCGATCGGTCCCAGACACAATTGATTTTCTATTGTATCTGTCGTTCCGGGGCCTGATTTATTAAGATACTCTGGTACGGGTCCGCGAATATCCGTAAACATACACATTCGTAGGTGAACGCCGTGCAAAGGAGGCGCAAATCCTTTGTCGCGGATATAATACCGACTTTGATCGGGGAACAGACGCGAACGAGCGTGCACAACAGGAAAACCGTCCACATGCCTGTTCACAGAGCTTCACAGCCACATTCACAGCACTAGTGTGGAGCCGCCGTTATACATATTCTACGGAAAACGAAACTCGACGTTTGTTTAAAAGTTTTATTGACAAACTCGTGTGATTAAAGTAACTTACGTATCGAGTTTGAACGTGTAAAGGTTTGAAATACATATTTTGTTGGGAACACTCTTGTGTTACTTTTAATTGTGTTTTATAAGTATAACCTTGTATAGGTAAGGGAATAAGTTTGGAGATTCGATAATGAAATGATGCAACAAATAAATCGAATTGTAGAGACACAATAACAAATTTTCATTTTGTTCTCAATGCTCATGTAACTATGTTATTTAGAAATAAAGGATTTTTAACCGATTTTAAACGCGATTTATTAATTTTAAATCGCGTCCGTTAAAATCCGTTAAAATTACTTAATTTCTAAATGTATAATACTCGCGTAAAATCAAACACTACAAAATAGGTATGTAGGTAGCTGTACTATGTATGTTGTTAATACGCATCTTGTCCTTTGGTTTGTCTAAGCCTATGTTCAAAACGATCATTTTTAATTCAACTAGCAGCGCATAAAGAGACAATTTGCAAATTTTTATTTCTATCCATATTATTCAACAATTTCCCACTTATCTTTAATTCAATACAAAGTACTTCAAATCTCCATGTGACGTTTTAACAGCACAGCGTATATAATGTGACACAATTGGCCATAAATCATTTTATACACATTCAACAGCCCCGAGAGAAAGGGGAGTAAGGAATAAATTCGTTTCCATGTCATATCGTCAAGGTATAAGTGACTTATTGTAATCACTCAATTCATACATACCCAGATGTGTCTACTGATTTCATATGAATTAAATCGTTTAATCTTTTGTCACTTAAAATATTAGTTAGATTATGTGAAATAAATAAATTTAAAGGTAATAAGTACTGGGATGCTTTACGGAAATATCCCTGTAAATATCCCCTAGTAAAACAGCAATAATATAATTTATGCTAACAAAATATGATTTTCATAATAAAAGAGTATGTGTGCAGAGCACACGTGTCAGAAGTGAAACTTTTTGGCAAGATTCAAATATACCAAAACTGTCGTACTCCATGACGTGACGGCATTGCCATGACAACCTCGTAATTTTACTCTCATCGCACCAAAAGAAGTTTCACTTCAAAATATGTTAATTTTATATTTGTCTTATCCGTCAACTTTTTAGCTCTAATAAAGCCTTTGTCAATCAGGAATAAGGTGCCTTTATAAATGACAACATTTTCAAATTCTGTTTAGCTTTCACACAAACTACAATTTTAGCAAACACAATACAAATATGTCCTCTAGACTTGCAGCTTAATTCCCACAGAATTTATATTATAACGCTGGTTAAACCAAACAAAAGCTGTCATGATAATTCGCTACCAACCCGAAAATTAGTACCCAAATAATCTCCCAGTACATATCACATGTTATTTTAGTATATTCATAAATAATTTATATCAGCTTTACGCGCTTTATTTGCGGTTTGTGGGTTTAGATAATATTAAAATTAATCGAAAATATTGGGAGCGTGATTGATTTATTTTGGTGAGAATTTGGAATGAAATTTTGGAGAAAAAATGTTTGGAATATAGCCGATGGAATCTTAATGGACGTCTTCAATTGTCGTATAATGTTTTGTATAATTGCTTTGTATGAGTTTTAATATTATTAATTTCTTTTGCTTTACCGTAGCGATGCTTTATCACAGAATAGTTAATTTAGACACGTGACAAAAAGTTAGTCATAATGTGCTAAATGGAATATACGTACTTATCAACATTTAAAGACTATTCCCACTGCCATAGAGCCCTTATCCTACTAATATTATAAATGCGAAACTTTGTGACGATGTGTGTGTGTTTGTTACTCTTTCACGCAAATACTACTGGACCGATTACAATAAAATTAAGCACACATATAGAGGGTAACTTGGATGAACACATATGATAGTTTTTATCCCGAAAATCCCACGGGAACGGGAACTATGCGGCTTTTCTTTGAAAACGCGGGCGAAGCAGCGGGCGGAAAGCTAGTTCTACAATACATTATGTACTGAAATTAGGATAACTAATAAGTTTACACAAAAACAATTTACAAACTATTAATTCTGATATTCAGATAATATATCGTGTATTTTGAGTTGGCTGCCTAATTTTGAAAACGTTCAATGTTCATATTTACCAAAAATATTGAACGTTTTAGAGCACTCAGATAAATTGAAGTAAATATACGATTTTTATATCGAAACCTATAAATGTCTGTTGTATGAGACGGTTCGTTTGTATTTCTCAATTGGTGAAGTTTAGTATTCTAAAAGGATTGTCCAATTTTTTATCAACATTCTGAAATTGTTTATCTGGGTGATAAACTTCTCAACGCAGATACACTTTTTTTCTTATTATATATATACACATATATATATTATAAATGAAACCCGTTTTTGGTCACGGCATCACGCGTGAACGGGTGGACCGATTTCGGTACTTAATTCATTTTTTAATATAATACTTGATATACGAGGATGGTTCTTATGAAAAAAAAAAACATAAACATAATTAATAATTTCTTCATACAATTTTTTTCGTAACATTAATGCTTAGTTTTTGTCTGTTTTTCTGGATTTACTAGAATCAATTTTGCCAACGCATGTTATTTTTACCTCCCTTGATTCCAAAATTAAAAGCGTTGTCTACATGTTGTCTACTATAGCCAAAATTAAGCATTTCTTGAGAACTAATTGCAAGAATACTTTCATTATAGATTTATAATCTATAATTAATCTATCATGAAAGTAAAAACAATGCAATTGAATTTATATTTTTTGGTTTTTATGGCATTCAAATGCTTTATAAATATAAATTTATAAAGAATAGAAAAAATTCGATCACGAGGCGGGACTTGAACCCGCATCCTTCGCGCCATTCCGGGGCGGATGCCTAACCAACTCAGCCACTCGTGACCCGCCTGAGCAATCGAATTTATTCTATCCTTTCAGTTTTATGTGTCTTAAGGGACACACCGCGCGCCATCTATTGAGATGATTTAACAACCATCTCAACCAATATGAAGCACTTTTCAGTGAATACAATATTGTAACGATGGAACACGACCTTTTCTTGAATTTATATTTTTTGGTTTTTATGGCATTCAAATGCTTTATAAATATAAATTTATAAAGAATAGAAAAAATTCGATCACGAGGCGGGACTTGAACCCGCATCCTTCGCGCCATTCCGGGGCGGATGCCTAACCAACTCAGCCACTCGTGACCCGCCTGAGCAATCGAATTTATTCTATCCTTTCAGTTTTATGTGTCTTAAGGGACACACCGCGCGCCATCTATTGAGATGATTTAACAACCATCTCAACCAATATGAAGCACTTTTCAGTGAATACAATATTGTAACGATGGAACACGACCTTTTCTTGAATTTATATTTTTTGGTTTTTATGGCATTCAAATGCTTTATAAATATAAATTTATAAAGAATAGAAAAAATTCGATCACGAGGCGGGACTTGAACCCGCATCCTTCGCGCCATTCCGGGGCGGATGCCTAACCAACTCAGCCACTCGTGACCCGCCTGAGCAATCGAATTTATTCTATCCTTTCAGTTTTATGTGTCTTAAGGGACACACCGCGCGCCATCTATTGAGATGATTTAACAACCATCTCAACCAATATGAAGCACTTTTCAGTGAATACAATATTGTAACGATGGAACACGACCTTTTCTTGAATTTATATTTTTTGGTTTTTATGGCATTCAAATGCTTTATAAATATAAATTTATAAAGAATAGAAAAAATTCGATCACGAGGCGGGACTTGAACCCGCATCCTTCGCGCCATTCCGGGGCGGATGCCTAACCAACTCAGCCACTCGTGACCCGCCTGAGCAATCGAATTTATTCTATCCTTTCAGTTTTATGTGTCTTAAGGGACACACCGCGCGCCATCTATTGAGATGATTTAACAACCATCTCAACCAATATGAAGCACTTTTCAGTGAATACAATATTGTAACGATGGAACACGACCTTTTCTTGAATTTATATTTTTTGGTTTTTATGGCATTCAAATGCTTTATAAATATAAATTTATAAAGAATAGAAAAAATTCGATCACGAGGCGGGACTTGAACCCGCATCCTTCGCGCCATTCCGGGGCGGATGCCTAACCAACTCAGCCACTCGTGACCCGCCTGAGCAATCGAATTTATTCTATCCTTTCAGTTTTATGTGTCTTAAGGGACACACCGCGCGCCATCTATTGAGATGATTTAACAACCATCTCAACCAATATGAAGCACTTTTCAGTGAATACAATATTGTAACGATGGAACACGACCTTTTCTTGAATTTATATTTTTTGGTTTTTATGGCATTCAAATGCTTTATAAATATAAATTTATAAAGAATAGAAAAAATTCGATCACGAGGCGGGACTTGAACCCGCATCCTTCGCGCCATTCCGGGGCGGATGCCTAACCAACTCAGCCACTCGTGACCCGCCTGAGCAATCGAATTTATTCTATCCTTTCAGTTTTATGTGTCTTAAGGGACACACCGCGCGCCATCTATTGAGATGATTTAACAACCATCTCAACCAATATGAAGCACTTTTCAGTGAATACAATATTGTAACGATGGAACACGACCTTTTCTTGAATTTATATTTTTTGGTTTTTATGGCATTCAAATGCTTTATAAATATAAATTTATAAAGAATAGAAAAAATTCGATCACGAGGCGGGACTTGAACCCGCATCCTTCGCGCCATTCCGGGGCGGATGCCTAACCAACTCAGCCACTCGTGACCCGCCTGAGCAATCGAATTTATTCTATCCTTTCAGTTTTATGTGTCTTAAGGGACACACCGCGCGCCATCTATTGAGATGATTTAACAACCATCTCAACCAATATGAAGCACTTTTCAGTGAATACAATATTGTAACGATGGAACACGACCTTTTCTTGAATTTATATTTTTTGGTTTTTATGGCATTCAAATGCTTTATAAATATAAATTTATAAAGAATAGAAAAAATTCGATCACGAGGCGGGACTTGAACCCGCATCCTTCGCGCCATTCCGGGGCGGATGCCTAACCAACTCAGCCACTCGTGACCCGCCTGAGCAATCGAATTTATTCTATCCTTTCAGTTTTATGTGTCTTAAGGGACACACCGCGCGCCATCTATTGAGATGATTTAACAACCATCTCAACCAATATGAAGCACTTTTCAGTGAATACAATATTGTAACGATGGAACACGACCTTTTCTTGAATTTATATTTTTTGGTTTTTATGGCATTCAAATGCTTTATAAATATAAATTTATAAAGAATAGAAAAAATTCGATCACGAGGCGGGACTTGAACCCGCATCCTTCGCGCCATTCCGGGGCGGATGCCTAACCAACTCAGCCACTCGTGACCCGCCTGAGCAATCGAATTTATTCTATCCTTTCAGTTTTATGTGTCTTAAGGGACACACCGCGCGCCATCTATTGAGATGATTTAACAACCATCTCAACCAATATGAAGCACTTTTCAGTGAATACAATATTGTAACGATGGAACACGACCTTTTCTTGAATTTATATTTTTTGGTTTTTATGGCATTCAAATGCTTTATAAATATAAATTTATAAAGAATAGAAAAAATTCGATCACGAGGCGGGACTTGAACCCGCATCCTTCGCGCCATTCCGGGGCGGATGCCTAACCAACTCAGCCACTCGTGACCCGCCTGAGCAATCGAATTTATTCTATCCTTTCAGTTTTATGTGTCTTAAGGGACACACCGCGCGCCATCTATTGAGATGATTTAACAACCATCTCAACCAATATGAAGCACTTTTCAGTGAATACAATATTGTAACGATGGAACACGACCTTTTCTTGAATTTATATTTTTTGGTTTTTATGGCATTCAAATGCTTTATAAATATAAATTTATAAAGAATAGAAAAAATTCGATCACGAGGCGGGACTTGAACCCGCATCCTTCGCGCCATTCCGGGGCGGATGCCTAACCAACTCAGCCACTCGTGACCCGCCTGAGCAATCGAATTTATTCTATCCTTTCAGTTTTATGTGTCTTAAGGGACACACCGCGCGCCATCTATTGAGATGATTTAACAACCATCTCAACCAATATGAAGCACTTTTCAGTGAATACAATATTGTAACGATGGAACACGACCTTTTCTTGAATTTATATTTTTTGGTTTTTATGGCATTCAAATGCTTTATAAATATAAATTTATAAAGAATAGAAAAAATTCGATCACGAGGCGGGACTTGAACCCGCATCCTTCGCGCCATTCCGGGGCGGATGCCTAACCAACTCAGCCACTCGTGACCCGCCTGAGCAATCGAATTTATTCTATCCTTTCAGTTTTATGTGTCTTAAGGGACACACCGCGCGCCATCTATTGAGATGATTTAACAACCATCTCAACCAATATGAAGCACTTTTCAGTGAATACAATATTGTAACGATGGAACACGACCTTTTCTTGAATTTATATTTTTTGGTTTTTATGGCATTCAAATGCTTTATAAATATAAATTTATAAAGAATAGAAAAAATTCGATCACGAGGCGGGACTTGAACCCGCATCCTTCGCGCCATTCCGGGGCGGATGCCTAACCAACTCAGCCACTCGTGACCCGCCTGAGCAATCGAATTTATTCTATCCTTTCAGTTTTATGTGTCTTAAGGGACACACCGCGCGCCATCTATTGAGATGATTTAACAACCATCTCAACCAATATGAAGCACTTTTCAGTGAATACAATATTGTAACGATGGAACACGACCTTTTCTTGAATTTATATTTTTTGGTTTTTATGGCATTCAAATGCTTTATAAATATAAATTTATAAAGAATAGAAAAAATTCGATCACGAGGCGGGACTTGAACCCGCATCCTTCGCGCCATTCCGGGGCGGATGCCTAACCAACTCAGCCACTCGTGACCCGCCTGAGCAATCGAATTTATTCTATCCTTTCAGTTTTATGTGTCTTAAGGGACACACCGCGCGCCATCTATTGAGATGATTTAACAACCATCTCAACCAATATGAAGCACTTTTCAGTGAATACAATATTGTAACGATGGAACACGACCTTTTCTTGAATTTATATTTTTTGGTTTTTATGGCATTCAAATGCTTTATAAATATAAATTTATAAAGAATAGAAAAAATTCGATCACGAGGCGGGACTTGAACCCGCATCCTTCGCGCCATTCCGGGGCGGATGCCTAACCAACTCAGCCACTCGTGACCCGCCTGAGCAATCGAATTTATTCTATCCTTTCAGTTTTATGTGTCTTAAGGGACACACCGCGCGCCATCTATTGAGATGATTTAACAACCATCTCAACCAATATGAAGCACTTTTCAGTGAATACAATATTGTAACGATGGAACACGACCTTTTCTTGAATTTATATTTTTTGGTTTTTATGGCATTCAAATGCTTTATAAATATAAATTTATAAAGAATAGAAAAAATTCGATCACGAGGCGGGACTTGAACCCGCATCCTTCGCGCCATTCCGGGGCGGATGCCTAACCAACTCAGCCACTCGTGACCCGCCTGAGCAATCGAATTTATTCTATCCTTTCAGTTTTATGTGTCTTAAGGGACACACCGCGCGCCATCTATTGAGATGATTTAACAACCATCTCAACCAATATGAAGCACTTTTCAGTGAATACAATATTGTAACGATGGAACACGACCTTTTCTTGAATTTATATTTTTTGGTTTTTATGGCATTCAAATGCTTTATAAATATAAATTTATAAAGAATAGAAAAAATTCGATCACGAGGCGGGACTTGAACCCGCATCCTTCGCGCCATTCCGGGGCGGATGCCTAACCAACTCAGCCACTCGTGACCCGCCTGAGCAATCGAATTTATTCTATCCTTTCAGTTTTATGTGTCTTAAGGGACACACCGCGCGCCATCTATTGAGATGATTTAACAACCATCTCAACCAATATGAAGCACTTTTCAGTGAATACAATATTGTAACGATGGAACACGACCTTTTCTTGAATTTATATTTTTTGGTTTTTATGGCATTCAAATGCTTTATAAATATAAATTTATAAAGAATAGAAAAAATTCGATCACGAGGCGGGACTTGAACCCGCATCCTTCGCGCCATTCCGGGGCGGATGCCTAACCAACTCAGCCACTCGTGACCCGCCTGAGCAATCGAATTTATTCTATCCTTTCAGTTTTATGTGTCTTAAGGGACACACCGCGCGCCATCTATTGAGATGATTTAACAACCATCTCAACCAATATGAAGCACTTTTCAGTGAATACAATATTGTAACGATGGAACACGACCTTTTCTTGAATTTATATTTTTTGGTTTTTATGGCATTCAAATGCTTTATAAATATAAATTTATAAAGAATAGAAAAAATTCGATCACGAGGCGGGACTTGAACCCGCATCCTTCGCGCCATTCCGGGGCGGATGCCTAACCAACTCAGCCACTCGTGACCCGCCTGAGCAATCGAATTTATTCTATCCTTTCAGTTTTATGTGTCTTAAGGGACACACCGCGCGCCATCTATTGAGATGATTTAACAACCATCTCAACCAATATGAAGCACTTTTCAGTGAATACAATATTGTAACGATGGAACACGACCTTTTCTTGAATTTATATTTTTTGGTTTTTATGGCATTCAAATGCTTTATAAATATAAATTTATAAAGAATAGAAAAAATTCGATCACGAGGCGGGACTTGAACCCGCATCCTTCGCGCCATTCCGGGGCGGATGCCTAACCAACTCAGCCACTCGTGACCCGCCTGAGCAATCGAATTTATTCTATCCTTTCAGTTTTATGTGTCTTAAGGGACACACCGCGCGCCATCGTTACAATATTGTATTCACTGAAAAGTGCTTCATATTGGTTGAGATGGTTGTTAAATCATCTCAATAGATGGCGCGCGGTGTGTCCCTTAAGACACATAAAACTGAAAGGATAGAATAAATTCGATTGCTCAGGCGGGTCACGAGTGGCTGAGTTGGTTAGGCATCCGCCCCGGAATGGCGCGAAGGATGCGGGTTCAAGTCCCGCCTCGTGATCGAATTTTTTCTATTCTTTATAAATTTATATTTATAAAGCATTTGAATGCCATAAAAACCAAAAAATATAAATTCAAGAAAAGGTCGTGTTCCATCGTTACAATATTGTATTCACTGAAAAGTGCTTCATATTGGTTGAGATGGTTGTTAAATCATCTCAATAGATGGCGCGCGGTGTGTCCCTTAAGACACATAAAACTGAAAGGATAGAATAAATTCGATTGCTCAGGCGGGTCACGAGTGGCTGAGTTGGTTAGGCATCCGCCCCGGAATGGCGCGAAGGATGCGGGTTCAAGTCCCGCCTCGTGATCGAATTTTTTCTATTCTTTATAAATTTATATTTATAAAGCATTTGAATGCCATAAAAACCAAAAAATATAAATTCAAGAAAAGGTCGTGTTCCATCGTTACAATATTGTATTCACTGAAAAGTGCTTCATATTGGTTGAGATGGTTGTTAAATCATCTCAATAGATGGCGCGCGGTGTGTCCCTTAAGACACATAAAACTGAAAGGATAGAATAAATTCGATTGCTCAGGCGGGTCACGAGTGGCTGAGTTGGTTAGGCATCCGCCCCGGAATGGCGCGAAGGATGCGGGTTCAAGTCCCGCCTCGTGATCGAATTTTTTCTATTCTTTATAAATTTATATTTATAAAGCATTTGAATGCCATAAAAACCAAAAAATATAAATTCAAGAAAAGGTCGTGTTCCATCGTTACAATATTGTATTCACTGAAAAGTGCTTCATATTGGTTGAGATGGTTGTTAAATCATCTCAATAGATGGCGCGCGGTGTGTCCCTTAAGACACATAAAACTGAAAGGATAGAATAAATTCGATTGCTCAGGCGGGTCACGAGTGGCTGAGTTGGTTAGGCATCCGCCCCGGAATGGCGCGAAGGATGCGGGTTCAAGTCCCGCCTCGTGATCGAATTTTTTCTATTCTTTATAAATTTATATTTATAAAGCATTTGAATGCCATAAAAACCAAAAAATATAAATTCAAGAAAAGGTCGTGTTCCATCGTTACAATATTGTATTCACTGAAAAGTGCTTCATATTGGTTGAGATGGTTGTTAAATCATCTCAATAGATGGCGCGCGGTGTGTCCCTTAAGACACATAAAACTGAAAGGATAGAATAAATTCGATTGCTCAGGCGGGTCACGAGTGGCTGAGTTGGTTAGGCATCCGCCCCGGAATGGCGCGAAGGATGCGGGTTCAAGTCCCGCCTCGTGATCGAATTTTTTCTATTCTTTATAAATTTATATTTATAAAGCATTTGAATGCCATAAAAACCAAAAAATATAAATTCAAGAAAAGGTCGTGTTCCATCGTTACAATATTGTATTCACTGAAAAGTGCTTCATATTGGTTGAGATGGTTGTTAAATCATCTCAATAGATGGCGCGCGGTGTGTCCCTTAAGACACATAAAACTGAAAGGATAGAATAAATTCGATTGCTCAGGCGGGTCACGAGTGGCTGAGTTGGTTAGGCATCCGCCCCGGAATGGCGCGAAGGATGCGGGTTCAAGTCCCGCCTCGTGATCGAATTTTTTCTATTCTTTATAAATTTATATTTATAAAGCATTTGAATGCCATAAAAACCAAAAAATATAAATTCAAGAAAAGGTCGTGTTCCATCGTTACAATATTGTATTCACTGAAAAGTGCTTCATATTGGTTGAGATGGTTGTTAAATCATCTCAATAGATGGCGCGCGGTGTGTCCCTTAAGACACATAAAACTGAAAGGATAGAATAAATTCGATTGCTCAGGCGGGTCACGAGTGGCTGAGTTGGTTAGGCATCCGCCCCGGAATGGCGCGAAGGATGCGGGTTCAAGTCCCGCCTCGTGATCGAATTTTTTCTATTCTTTATAAATTTATATTTATAAAGCATTTGAATGCCATAAAAACCAAAAAATATAAATTCAAGAAAAGGTCGTGTTCCATCGTTACAATATTGTATTCACTGAAAAGTGCTTCATATTGGTTGAGATGGTTGTTAAATCATCTCAATAGATGGCGCGCGGTGTGTCCCTTAAGACACATAAAACTGAAAGGATAGAATAAATTCGATTGCTCAGGCGGGTCACGAGTGGCTGAGTTGGTTAGGCATCCGCCCCGGAATGGCGCGAAGGATGCGGGTTCAAGTCCCGCCTCGTGATCGAATTTTTTCTATTCTTTATAAATTTATATTTATAAAGCATTTGAATGCCATAAAAACCAAAAAATATAAATTCAAGAAAAGGTCGTGTTCCATCGTTACAATATTGTATTCACTGAAAAGTGCTTCATATTGGTTGAGATGGTTGTTAAATCATCTCAATAGATGGCGCGCGGTGTGTCCCTTAAGACACATAAAACTGAAAGGATAGAATAAATTCGATTGCTCAGGCGGGTCACGAGTGGCTGAGTTGGTTAGGCATCCGCCCCGGAATGGCGCGAAGGATGCGGGTTCAAGTCCCGCCTCGTGATCGAATTTTTTCTATTCTTTATAAATTTATATTTATAAAGCATTTGAATGCCATAAAAACCAAAAAATATAAATTCAAGAAAAGGTCGTGTTCCATCGTTACAATATTGTATTCACTGAAAAGTGCTTCATATTGGTTGAGATGGTTGTTAAATCATCTCAATAGATGGCGCGCGGTGTGTCCCTTAAGACACATAAAACTGAAAGGATAGAATAAATTCGATTGCTCAGGCGGGTCACGAGTGGCTGAGTTGGTTAGGCATCCGCCCCGGAATGGCGCGAAGGATGCGGGTTCAAGTCCCGCCTCGTGATCGAATTTTTTCTATTCTTTATAAATTTATATTTATAAAGCATTTGAATGCCATAAAAACCAAAAAATATAAATTCAAGAAAAGGTCGTGTTCCATCGTTACAATATTGTATTCACTGAAAAGTGCTTCATATTGGTTGAGATGGTTGTTAAATCATCTCAATAGATGGCGCGCGGTGTGTCCCTTAAGACACATAAAACTGAAAGGATAGAATAAATTCGATTGCTCAGGCGGGTCACGAGTGGCTGAGTTGGTTAGGCATCCGCCCCGGAATGGCGCGAAGGATGCGGGTTCAAGTCCCGCCTCGTGATCGAATTTTTTCTATTCTTTATAAATTTATATTTATAAAGCATTTGAATGCCATAAAAACCAAAAAATATAAATTCAAGAAAAGGTCGTGTTCCATCGTTACAATATTGTATTCACTGAAAAGTGCTTCATATTGGTTGAGATGGTTGTTAAATCATCTCAATAGATGGCGCGCGGTGTGTCCCTTAAGACACATAAAACTGAAAGGATAGAATAAATTCGATTGCTCAGGCGGGTCACGAGTGGCTGAGTTGGTTAGGCATCCGCCCCGGAATGGCGCGAAGGATGCGGGTTCAAGTCCCGCCTCGTGATCGAATTTTTTCTATTCTTTATAAATTTATATTTATAAAGCATTTGAATGCCATAAAAACCAAAAAATATAAATTCAAGAAAAGGTCGTGTTCCATCGTTACAATATTGTATTCACTGAAAAGTGCTTCATATTGGTTGAGATGGTTGTTAAATCATCTCAATAGATGGCGCGCGGTGTGTCCCTTAAGACACATAAAACTGAAAGGATAGAATAAATTCGATTGCTCAGGCGGGTCACGAGTGGCTGAGTTGGTTAGGCATCCGCCCCGGAATGGCGCGAAGGATGCGGGTTCAAGTCCCGCCTCGTGATCGAATTTTTTCTATTCTTTATAAATTTATATTTATAAAGCATTTGAATGCCATAAAAACCAAAAAATATAAATTCAAGAAAAGGTCGTGTTCCATCGTTACAATATTGTATTCACTGAAAAGTGCTTCATATTGGTTGAGATGGTTGTTAAATCATCTCAATAGATGGCGCGCGGTGTGTCCCTTAAGACACATAAAACTGAAAGGATAGAATAAATTCGATTGCTCAGGCGGGTCACGAGTGGCTGAGTTGGTTAGGCATCCGCCCCGGAATGGCGCGAAGGATGCGGGTTCAAGTCCCGCCTCGTGATCGAATTTTTTCTATTCTTTATAAATTTATATTTATAAAGCATTTGAATGCCATAAAAACCAAAAAATATAAATTCAAGAAAAGGTCGTGTTCCATCGTTACAATATTGTATTCACTGAAAAGTGCTTCATATTGGTTGAGATGGTTGTTAAATCATCTCAATAGATGGCGCGCGGTGTGTCCCTTAAGACACATAAAACTGAAAGGATAGAATAAATTCGATTGCTCAGGCGGGTCACGAGTGGCTGAGTTGGTTAGGCATCCGCCCCGGAATGGCGCGAAGGATGCGGGTTCAAGTCCCGCCTCGTGATCGAATTTTTTCTATTCTTTATAAATTTATATTTATAAAGCATTTGAATGCCATAAAAACCAAAAAATATAAATTCAAGAAAAGGTCGTGTTCCATCGTTACAATATTGTATTCACTGAAAAGTGCTTCATATTGGTTGAGATGGTTGTTAAATCATCTCAATAGATGGCGCGCGGTGTGTCCCTTAAGACACATAAAACTGAAAGGATAGAATAAATTCGATTGCTCAGGCGGGTCACGAGTGGCTGAGTTGGTTAGGCATCCGCCCCGGAATGGCGCGAAGGATGCGGGTTCAAGTCCCGCCTCGTGATCGAATTTTTTCTATTCTTTATAAATTTATATTTATAAAGCATTTGAATGCCATAAAAACCAAAAAATATAAATTCAAGAAAAGGTCGTGTTCCATCGTTACAATATTGTATTCACTGAAAAGTGCTTCATATTGGTTGAGATGGTTGTTAAATCATCTCAATAGATGGCGCGCGGTGTGTCCCTTAAGACACATAAAACTGAAAGGATAGAATAAATTCGATTGCTCAGGCGGGTCACGAGTGGCTGAGTTGGTTAGGCATCCGCCCCGGAATGGCGCGAAGGATGCGGGTTCAAGTCCCGCCTCGTGATCGAATTTTTTCTATTCTTTATAAATTTATATTTATAAAGCATTTGAATGCCATAAAAACCAAAAAATATAAATTCAAGAAAAGGTCGTGTTCCATCGTTACAATATTGTATTCACTGAAAAGTGCTTCATATTGGTTGAGATGGTTGTTAAATCATCTCAATAGATGGCGCGCGGTGTGTCCCTTAAGACACATAAAACTGAAAGGATAGAATAAATTCGATTGCTCAGGCGGGTCACGAGTGGCTGAGTTGGTTAGGCATCCGCCCCGGAATGGCGCGAAGGATGCGGGTTCAAGTCCCGCCTCGTGATCGAATTTTTTCTATTCTTTATAAATTTATATTTATAAAGCATTTGAATGCCATAAAAACCAAAAAATATAAATTCAAGAAAAGGTCGTGTTCCATCGTTACAATATTGTATTCACTGAAAAGTGCTTCATATTGGTTGAGATGGTTGTTAAATCATCTCAATAGATGGCGCGCGGTGTGTCCCTTAAGACACATAAAACTGAAAGGATAGAATAAATTCGATTGCTCAGGCGGGTCACGAGTGGCTGAGTTGGTTAGGCATCCGCCCCGGAATGGCGCGAAGGATGCGGGTTCAAGTCCCGCCTCGTGATCGAATTTTTTCTATTCTTTATAAATTTATATTTATAAAGCATTTGAATGCCATAAAAACCAAAAAATATAAATTCAAGAAAAGGTCGTGTTCCATCGTTACAATATTGTATTCACTGAAAAGTGCTTCATATTGGTTGAGATGGTTGTTAAATCATCTCAATAGATGGCGCGCGGTGTGTCCCTTAAGACACATAAAACTGAAAGGATAGAATAAATTCGATTGCTCAGGCGGGTCACGAGTGGCTGAGTTGGTTAGGCATCCGCCCCGGAATGGCGCGAAGGATGCGGGTTCAAGTCCCGCCTCGTGATCGAATTTTTTCTATTCTTTATAAATTTATATTTATAAAGCATTTGAATGCCATAAAAACCAAAAAATATAAATTCAAGAAAAGGTCGTGTTCCATCGTTACAATATTGTATTCACTGAAAAGTGCTTCATATTGGTTGAGATGGTTGTTAAATCATCTCAATAGATGGCGCGCGGTGTGTCCCTTAAGACACATAAAACTGAAAGGATAGAATAAATTCGATTGCTCAGGCGGGTCACGAGTGGCTGAGTTGGTTAGGCATCCGCCCCGGAATGGCGCGAAGGATGCGGGTTCAAGTCCCGCCTCGTGATCGAATTTTTTCTATTCTTTATAAATTTATATTTATAAAGCATTTGAATGCCATAAAAACCAAAAAATATAAATTCAAGAAAAGGTCGTGTTCCATCGTTACAATATTGTATTCACTGAAAAGTGCTTCATATTGGTTGAGATGGTTGTTAAATCATCTCAATAGATGGCGCGCGGTGTGTCCCTTAAGACACATAAAACTGAAAGGATAGAATAAATTCGATTGCTCAGGCGGGTCACGAGTGGCTGAGTTGGTTAGGCATCCGCCCCGGAATGGCGCGAAGGATGCGGGTTCAAGTCCCGCCTCGTGATCGAATTTTTTCTATTCTTTATAAATTTATATTTATAAAGCATTTGAATGCCATAAAAACCAAAAAATATAAATTCAAGAAAAGGTCGTGTTCCATCGTTACAATATTGTATTCACTGAAAAGTGCTTCATATTGGTTGAGATGGTTGTTAAATCATCTCAATAGATGGCGCGCGGTGTGTCCCTTAAGACACATAAAACTGAAAGGATAGAATAAATTCGATTGCTCAGGCGGGTCACGAGTGGCTGAGTTGGTTAGGCATCCGCCCCGGAATGGCGCGAAGGATGCGGGTTCAAGTCCCGCCTCGTGATCGAATTTTTTCTATTCTTTATAAATTTATATTTATAAAGCATTTGAATGCCATAAAAACCAAAAAATATAAATTCAAGAAAAGGTCGTGTTCCATCGTTACAATATTGTATTCACTGAAAAGTGCTTCATATTGGTTGAGATGGTTGTTAAATCATCTCAATAGATGGCGCGCGGTGTGTCCCTTAAGACACATAAAACTGAAAGGATAGAATAAATTCGATTGCTCAGGCGGGTCACGAGTGGCTGAGTTGGTTAGGCATCCGCCCCGGAATGGCGCGAAGGATGCGGGTTCAAGTCCCGCCTCGTGATCGAATTTTTTCTATTCTTTATAAATTTATATTTATAAAGCATTTGAATGCCATAAAAACCAAAAAATATAAATTCAAGAAAAGGTCGTGTTCCATCGTTACAATATTGTATTCACTGAAAAGTGCTTCATATTGGTTGAGATGGTTGTTAAATCATCTCAATAGATGGCGCGCGGTGTGTCCCTTAAGACACATAAAACTGAAAGGATAGAATAAATTCGATTGCTCAGGCGGGTCACGAGTGGCTGAGTTGGTTAGGCATCCGCCCCGGAATGGCGCGAAGGATGCGGGTTCAAGTCCCGCCTCGTGATCGAATTTTTTCTATTCTTTATAAATTTATATTTATAAAGCATTTGAATGCCATAAAAACCAAAAAATATAAATTCAAGAAAAGGTCGTGTTCCATCGTTACAATATTGTATTCACTGAAAAGTGCTTCATATTGGTTGAGATGGTTGTTAAATCATCTCAATAGATGGCGCGCGGTGTGTCCCTTAAGACACATAAAACTGAAAGGATAGAATAAATTCGATTGCTCAGGCGGGTCACGAGTGGCTGAGTTGGTTAGGCATCCGCCCCGGAATGGCGCGAAGGATGCGGGTTCAAGTCCCGCCTCGTGATCGAATTTTTTCTATTCTTTATAAATTTATATTTATAAAGCATTTGAATGCCATAAAAACCAAAAAATATAAATTCAAGAAAAGGTCGTGTTCCATCGTTACAATATTGTATTCACTGAAAAGTGCTTCATATTGGTTGAGATGGTTGTTAAATCATCTCAATAGATGGCGCGCGGTGTGTCCCTTAAGACACATAAAACTGAAAGGATAGAATAAATTCGATTGCTCAGGCGGGTCACGAGTGGCTGAGTTGGTTAGGCATCCGCCCCGGAATGGCGCGAAGGATGCGGGTTCAAGTCCCGCCTCGTGATCGAATTTTTTCTATTCTTTATAAATTTAACAATGCAATTGTTAACAAGTAACAGAGCCCCATTTAACATGTTGTCTTTGTCGAGCGGTTGTATAGAGCGTGTCCTTACACGCTCTATACAACCTTAGGTACGTACAAATTTTAAGAGGAAATTTTCTAAAGTAAACGTTAAAGCTTCTTAAATAAGTGGTTCCATTAGACCCGAATGGGTATCGGGTGTCATGAGACTAATGGTGTAATGTGCCTGAAAATATCCTAAATTATTGGTTTAAATTCTTAATAATTATTGAGTAAACTTTTGTAGAGTTGAAGTAGAAGGTAGTGGTTTTCCGTTTGTCTTAATACATAATTAAATTAACGTTTATATGGGGTTTTCGGTATTTTATAGATAATTAGATACGTACCGCTTCTATGGTATAATGTGATTCTCACTACATAGTATAAATCAAAGTCGCCTTTGTATGCTTATATCTTTAAAACTACGCAACGGATTTTGATGCGGTTTTTTTAAATAGATAGAGTGATTCGAGAGGAACGTTTTATTATATAAATTATTAGGTTTTAGACAAAGCGGGCGATAAGCTAATAAGTCATAACGCAGACTTTAGGTATAATGGAACCAAAAGCACCCATCATTGATTGATGAAATGTGTATCTAAGTTTGTAAGTATGTACCTATTCGTAAGGCTGGGGTGTAATATTGAAATATACTTGGTTTATAATAAATTTAATAATTATGAGTAACTAGCAGTATTCTCTGGCTTCACTCTTTTACTATATACCTAATATCTATGCCTATAGAACTTAGAAAAGTAAAAGTGAAATAATTTTTGAAATCGGTTCCATAGTTCCAGGCATTAGCGCGATGAATAAATAAACATGCTCTTCAGCTCTTAACTTTGTATTCGTTGTTTGAAATCTTTCTTTTTGTAGCACGTGCTTCAAATAAGCACTTAGGTACTTACCTTCATAAAACTCTCACGTTTAATTTGTTTACTGTATTGATTAGTTTTTTGTTATACTCTATAAGAATTCACCAAATTCACGAATTAACAATGACAATTGAAATTCCCTTTTTCAGTCCAAAGAACGTACACTCATTGTGTTTCCAACCTTGCCATAAATAGCTCCGTAAAAAGTACATTATAAAATGGACTAGTTACAAATTTAAAAATATGCGCCGACTGTACAGTATAATGTTCTCTACAATCGAAATTCCTTTTTTTAGTCCATAGAACTAACTCATTGTGTTCCAAACCTATCCATAGCTCAGTAAAACGACTCAGCAATAACGCAGTGGGTATCAAATAACAGGCGTACCACTTTTGATAATCGAAAAATCCCAAATTGCTTTCTTGTTTATTACTTTAGAATGTATGGTTGTAATAAAACGCGAACGGAATAGCTCGTTTGCAACACGCAGTTTCGAATCGTCTTTTTTAATGAAAGAGGACATGGAGTCGTATTTTAGGGCGTATTATTCGGAAAAAGTGCTGATAGTTACAGGTAGGTAATTATTATGTATAATATTAAGGGGTGATTAGAAGGCTATAATTATACAAAATATTATAATGAGCATTTTTTCGGTTTGATACAATTTAGCGCCAAGTTTATACGATCAATTTTCATTTATTTTAACTCAAAGATACAGCTTTACCGGGTAACAGAGGCTATTTTATGTCCCGGGTCAATTCGGGCAAAGTAAAAAATGCGGCTAGTAGATGTTATTGGCAATTATGATATTTTAATGTATTCTGCTTAAAATATTATGTAAGACACATAATGATTTATTTGACCTCTACGAAGATTTAAAACATAATTTGTTTTATCGATTACACGTTATATCCAAAGGAGATTTTAGCATCAGCTTTCAGCCCTTTATGACTCAGCTGTTTCGTTCGTACATTGACCTCTTCGGCCCTCTGAGAATTTTTTCTAGTTTTGCTGCGAAATGCGAAATTCTTATACATTTGTCGATTTTGCTCAGTAATCCAATGTTGTTCAGAATGTATTTCAATATATTATTATTATTTTAATCAACGCAATTTTAATTTTTAATCAATCATAAGCTTTATTTACGGAAATATTGTTGTATACTCACCTTGTAAAATTTAATTAAAAAATATACTCTGAAATTCTTTAATCTAAATTCTGATACATTTGGTAATAATTTTCTCTTTCCATACATACTGTAAGTATGTTTGTTCAATTTAGTAGTTAGTAGTTTATTAAAGACTTGTAAATATAACGTCTCACCTGTTTTTATATCCCCACTTTTCCTCCAAACACTTGTTACATGCATTCATGTCATATTACAGACATGCATCATTGTCCTATAAATTCTTCCATTCATATCACAAAATTCTTCATAATTTTTTTAGATATTTGCACAATACGAAATATCCGTAGACTTTATTAATATAATATTACTAGATTTCCGCCCGCGGCTTCGCCCGCGTTTGCAAAGGAAAACCCGCATAGTTCCCGTTCCCGTGGGATTTCCGGGATAAAAACTATCCTATGTGTTAATCCAAGTTACCCTCTACATGTGTGCTAAATTTCATTGTAATCGGTTCAGTAGTTTTTACGTGAAAGAGTAACAAACATCCATACATCCAGACATACATACAAACTTTCGCATTTATAATATTAGTAGGATGTCGCATATATTGTCATATACCCATTGTACCCCAAACCTGAAGCTAAAAGGGCTCAGTTTACGCCGAACCAGCGGAGGCACTTTAGCAAGTATTAATCGGAAAATGGCGTACATTCAGCACCTCTTGATATTTATTATTCATACCGTAAGAGACTTCGTGAAGTACGCACGCTTTGAATGACAGATGCTACCGAATATATGCTACTTATAGCATATAATATAGTACGAGATCCCACAGCAGAATTAGTGTGTTCATCGATTTTTTTGCTAAAACCAAAATTTTATGTATATTTATAACGACTATTAGGTTGAATATACTAGGTTGCTTGATTATATTAAAAATGATTGCGGCCAAATTTTGATGATAACTTACTCGATATAATATATTCTCCTAATTATAAATATACATAGAATGTTGGTATTAGCAAAAAAATGATGAACGCACTAATCTAGGTGTGGGATCTTGGATTAATATAGCAGTATGTTTGATATGACTAAACATTTTAAACGCTTGAGACTTTTACCCGAATGTGTCAGAAGGAGGTTAATGTTGTTTAAGAGACAAAGAATTATAGAGTTATATTATACTAGTGGTCCGCCCCGGCTTCGCCCGTGGTACATCGCAATAAAAGGTAGCCTATGTCCTTTCTCGGGTATCGAAATATCTTCATACCTAATTTCATGCCAACTGGTTCAGTAGTTTAGGCGTGATTGAGTAACAGACAGACAGACAGAGTTACTTTCGAATTTATAATATTAGTATGGATTATAAAGCTGAATAGTTGGTTTGGCTGTAAACGAAAATCTTAAAAAGTGGTGTTAAATAGTTTTAAGTTTGATAGCTCATTATGCTAATCTCAAGAAATTCTTTAGTCATAAGGCCGCCCTGTATGCTAGTCTAGTTAAGTTTTAGCTTTAAGAAAAAAAAATACAAATATGTATAAAAATGGTGTGATAAATAAAAGACTTATAATAAAAATTGGCCCGGACGGAGCCGGGCAAACAGCTAGAATATTTACCTACACAATACACATTATTATTATTAAATATAGTAATATTTTTTAAATCTATTTATTAAAAAAAAAAAACTACCAAAACGATAACGTCAAACAACGTTTTATAACGTTATTTACCAATTATTAATTGCCGCGGTGAAGTGGTCATTCAATCATCAGATATACATTAAATCCGCTAACAAATTTAGGGTTGTCAATCGTGTATATTTCATATCTATTAGCAACCCTAACTGTGGTGTCATTAAATTATCCATAACCGCCAATTATCCGTATATTGTTTGAATATCACGTATTATGTTCGAAATCAATTGAATTACAGGAATTATTAATGCACTGTTCAATTTTTAATAAGCCATTTAATTTAAAGAGCTTAACGTTGATTCTAGCTATTTGTTATATTTAATTTAAATGAGTTAACTTAACTGTTATTTTTACACGCACCTTACCTTATTTGCATTTGTAACAACGTCTCCCTAAAACATATTATACCTATTCGATTTTCAAAACATTAAAAACACTTAAAAATAAAAATGCCAAAAATTCTACATGGCCAGTATCAATTCAAGATAAAAACGGAAACATATTCTCCTATTTTTAAATAATTGGACGAAAAAAAAAAATACGTTTAATAATAAGAGAACACGTTACCGCGGTCATAATAGCAGAACAATTACGTTATTTCGTTAATTGAAGCTGGAATCTTCACACCCATAAATAAAAGATTCATAATGGCCATTGTTATTAAATAACAAAACTTCATTATACAAAAACTTATTTTTGGGCAGTTCCTATGTAAAAGTTCGCGAGTATTGCATTCAGCTAAACCTGGGCTTTGTTTCGCCACAATAGCATACGTAATTACACCTTCTGAACTATATGACCTAAACTGTATACTTATATTTGGAAGCTTATAATGCGTTGTTGCTAAGTGTTGACGATTTAGGGACTTTCTACACAGCTTAGCATACATATAGAGTATCTGTCGCAAATTTGTATTAAGGGATTTTCAAAAAAACATCTTATATCTCAAAGGCATAATGTATTAAAGTGAAATTTTAATTACATCGTCTCAAACTTTTTGGTCTGTGTAGCGCATGTCGCGTGACGCACGATACATACGATAATTATCGTACAAACACGATAATTTTTAGTGTGAAAAAAAGTTTCACTTTTACCGTGGTTTCATAAAACCACACAACATTTATTTTTATTAAGTATTGTCCTTCTTCGGAGTTTGCATCTACGATACTGGTCACTTTCTATCAGGTTATCATCGTTGCCTCCTTTTATTAAAAATGAACTTGGTACAAAGTGTTTTAAAGTTACATAATGTGAAAGTGCTCAAATGGATAATCATATAAGCAATCTTTTATTTACGAAGTGTACAATAAATACTTAACGTGGAAATAAATATGAGACGGACACGATACTCCTCAGTTACAAAATTGTATTATTCCTTTCGCTTTCTTGTTCGCTTATTTTTTAATTTGTTCTCCGCAAATTGAAGCTGAAAATCATTGAAAAGATGACTCTGTTTGTTATATTTATTATATAGTTATATAGATGTATTCTTGTTATTTTCATAGCATTAAATAATATTATAATCCAATGCAATAGATGTCCTTTTATAACTTAAAATTCTGAATTCATTTGAATGAAATGACATGAAATGCTGAATGCAGACAAGATGGAGTTCACTTTAGTTTTTCAATTCTAATACGAAAGTTTCACTGCAATAAAACTTAACTGGCTTTTACTGGTTCTTGAGTGAAATTCAATGTTGTGCGAACATTATTATAATGAAATATGAGGTAATAGTAGTATTATTTGACGATTATGTTTTTGAGCGGAAAGGGTCACGTTCGGAAGTTTTCACAAAAATACAATTTTAGGGTAGGCTTTATACAATTTTATTGGTAACAAAATTTACGAGATAGGCCTAAAGTGTTTTTACTAATTGTTATCCAGGTTATCCTACTAATATTATAAATGCGAAAGTTTGTGAGGATGTGTGTGTGTGTGTTTGTTACTCTTTCACGTATACAGAACCGATTACAATGAAATTTAGCACACATATAGAGGGTAACTTGGATTAACACATAGGATAGGTTCTATCCCGGAAATCCCAAGGGAACGGGAACTATGCGGGTTTTCCTTTGAAAACGCGGGCGAAGCCGCGGGCGGAAATCTAGTAGGTATTTATATAAATGAAAAAGGTAGAAAAATGTTAACATCCACATTCGTAATATATCTTTAGCTTATTGCAGCGAACTGAAGATCAGTTAGGTCACTTACGAAACCCACTTTAGTGACAAAATTTATTTCTCTGTCTATATAATATCCAAATAAACAGAAACATATTTTTTATATATATTTGTATAAGAGATCGTATTAATATATCTTGCGATCTATTGAATTTACTGATTAACTGAATGAAGAAAAACTTACAATAAACGGTGTGAAAACCAGAATTCAATTATAAGTTATACAATTTAATTAACATGCGCTTTGTGTTATGAACATAAGTTTCACCTAATGTAAAGAACAGTGTTTTGTGTTGTACAATACTAGCGGTATTATTTTCAAATACAATTTGACTATTACATTAACTTCTTAATACCTTAATTAATGAAAAATATCTTGTATTAAAAGAAATTGATGATTGAAAACTATATAATATATTATGTATAGTATAGTATAAAGACATCCTACTTAATATTATAAATGCGAAAGTTTGTATGGATGTATGGATGTTTGTTACTCTTTCACGCAAATACTACTGAACCGATTACAATGAAATTTAGCACACATATAAAGTGTAACTTGGATTAACTTTGGACTTTGGAAAGATTTACGTACGTCGAAATGAGTCATCTAACGCTATTTTAATAAAAAACATTGACACTCTCAGTGCACTTTAGTTTTAATCTAACTCACACGGACTTATGTACAATGTTGTCATTTTATATTTTTCTATTTTATGGACGTATTTTATCAAAATGTAAATAGGATAAGATCTAAAACTAAGGACATTTATCTTAATATCTTAAGTAACGACTACGACATCATCTGTTTAACCGAAACAAATTTAAACGACTCTATAAATGACAACGAATTGTTCGATGATCGCTATATCATTTATCGAAGAGATAGATACACAACGAATATTACAAAGAAAGAGGGTGGAGGAATTTTAATTGCTATAAATAAAAGGCTTAATGTAGTTCGTAAGTATCAATGGGAAAGTGTGATTGAAGATCTTTGGGTGACGATTATCCCATCCCAATCAAATAATAGGCGTATACATTTATGTTTATGTTACTTACCACCAGATTTAACTTTACCCTATATCAAAAGTTTTTATCAATCTATTCATAATATAGTTCTTCAATCTGATAATACTGACGAATTTATATGCCTTGGTGACTTTAATACTACCAATATTGATTGGCTGAAAAGCTCCGATAATTTCTCACTATTACCTTCTAATCCACGGGATCAAAAAGCTAACCTTCTCTTAGAAACTATTAATCTTTGCAATTTTTACCAATTTAATCATATTAAGAACATTAATAATCGTTATCTTGACTTAGTCTTATCAACAATAACTAGTGTTTCAGTAAATAATGCAGACCCCATAAGCCGAGTTGACCGCCACCATCCCGCATTGTCAGTTACTGTAAATTATACAGTTAATCACTGCCCATTACCCCGCTTCAAACAACCTAAGCGTCCCAATTTTAATAAGTGTAATTTCTCGCGTGCTCGGTATGAAGTTTCTCAAATTGAATGGAACAACGTGCTTTGTTCCAACGATATTGACGTCAACGTCGATATATTTTACGGCATAATAAATAAAATCATTCACGATACATGCCCTTTAACATCCAAAAGAACCGATGAATTTCCCTTATGGTTTACGCCTGCATTGAAACGATGTGTTCGTGAAAAATTAAAGTTTCACAAAAAATTTAAAAAGTTTAAAAATCCACGCGATTACGATACATACTCTCTATTACGTCGTCGCAGTAAATTGCTTATTTCTGAATCTTATAATAACTTTATCTCCTCAATTGAAAGTGCCTTGCAGGATAATATTAAATGTTTTTGGCGGTACGTTAATGATAAGAAATCTTCCAAGTCCTCAATTCCTAAGACGATGAAGTATGGTGATCTAGCATGTTCTGATAGTAGGGGGATATGTGAGTTGTTTTCTAATTATTTTAATTCTGTTTATCAAGGCGCGCAATCCTCCACTTCATCATTTACCGATAATACAATCTCTGCATATTTAAGCAACTCTGTACTCAACAACATCGCAGTCAGTAAGCAGAAGATTATTACAACAATTCGAAAACTTGATGTGCGTAAGGGAGCAGGACCAGATGGAATACCACCCCTCTTTATAAAAAATTGTTGTAAGGAATTGGCGATTCCATTAACGATCATGTTTAATCAATCCCTGAAGACTGGTACATTTCCTAGGGTATGGAAAACGGCTCACATAATACCCATTTTGAAGTCTGGTGACAAATCGAGCTGTGAGAATTACCGACCGATTAGCATACTATCTTGCCTGGCTAAATTATTTGAAGCAGTAGTCTACGATACACTGTATTTTCATCTCCTTCCCTTGATTTCTCCGAATCAACACGGATTTATAAGACAACGCTCGACAACTACAAATCTCCTGACTTACCACTCATATTTATGCTCTGCCTTTGAAAAAAGACAACAAGTGGACGCTATCTATACCGATTTTTCCAAGGCTTTCGATAGAGTAAACCACATTATACTTTGTAATAAACTAAGTGCTTGGGGAATACATGGTAATTTACTCCGATGGATTACTTCTTACCTGTCCAACCGTAGTCAGCTTGTTGCTCTTAATGGCTCATTATCCTCACCTGTTCTAATACCTTCTGGCGTCCCGCAAGGGTCCCATCTCGGACCCTTACTCTTTATCGTATTTATCAATGACCTCATCGACAACTTAAAATGCCAATCTCTTATGTATGCTGACGACTTAAAGGTATTCTCCACTGTGGCCAATATTCAAGATGCTTATATACTACAAAATGACCTAGATTCTATAGCGAAATGGTGTGAACTTAACCAAATGACCCTGAACGTTAATAAATGTGCTGTTATAAGCTTTACGCGAAAGTTTAACAAATTAAATTTTAATTACAGTTTTAACAGTCAGGTTCTTCCTCGTGTTTCCGTTATTAAAGATCTCGGTGTTTACTTTGACGATAAATTGTCTTTTAGAAGTCATTTCGATGATATTATCAATAGAAGCTCTCGTCTCCTTGGGTTTATCTCAAGGATCACGAAGGGTTTTAAAACACCATCTAGTCTTTTACATTTATTTGAAACCCTGATTCGTTCAATCCTAGAATTTAACTGTGTCATATGGTCACCGCACTATACAATTCACATCAAACGCATTGAACGACTTCAGAAGCGTTGCTTAAGGCTGGTTTCTCTTCGTTACCACATCGGTCGAAGTGGATCTAGCTACGAAAGTCTTCTTGAGAAATTTAATATTGTCTCGTTGGAAAAGCGTCGACAGAGGCTAGAACTCATAACACTCCATAAACTCATTCACTCATCTATCCACTCTCCGTCACTGCTGTCTACTGTTAATTTTAATGCTTCATTTCGCTTCCGGACTAACAAAACTTTTTCTTTACCTTTAACCAGGAATAATACCTCTTTTTATAACCCTATATCTCGTTTCTGCCGTTTGTACAATGATTTATCCACAAGATTCCCCGATTTTGATATATTTGATCATCGAATAAACATATTCAAAGAACATGTCTGTCGAATCTTAAAATGATGTCCTAGTTTTGTTGTTAATGTATTGTGTAATGTAACCATTATTTTTATTGTCTTTCTTTTATATGTAATATTGAATTATTGGATCTTTAAATATGAAATTATTGTAATACGCTTTAGATAACTTTAAGCTGTATCCCATTGTAGTATTGTAATTGTACACATTTTGTTGGGTTGCGATCTGCTCGTAAAATTGATGTGGCGCCTATGGACCCGGCAAGATCGTGGCCTGTTGTGTGTATTTAATTTGAATAAATAAATTAACACATAGGATAGGTTCAATCCCGGAAATCCCAAGGGAACGGGAACTATGCGGGTTTTTCCTTCAAAACGCGGGCGAATCCGCGGGCGGAACGCTAGTAATACATATTAAACAAAATATAAAACATAACTATCAAACGTAAAATCAAAGCAGGTTGGCGTCAAATAGCCAGTTATCCAAGTTAGTCATTGGCTAAACTATCAACTAAGCTCAATTAAAGCGATCCAAAGGCAAAGCTCAAAGGTTAGTCTCCAGTTGTGTCTCTGGTGTATGAGGTGTACAGGGCTGGATTGTGAATAATGTTAGGTATTTTTAAGCTATTGCATAGCTTCTATCGCGGGCCTTGAGCGCGGGGACCGAATCGAGAAATTCCATTATGAAAAAACCTCACGCTCCCCACTCCGACGGGCGGAGGTGTGGCTTGAAGGCATAGCATGCAATGGCTTTACCGCGGCAGTCCCCGAGTGCCACACGTCGTTTTTTATTTTTCATTTATTAGTGTCTATTCATTCATTGAAGTTGAATTACTTTGAAATTGTTTTATTAAACATTAAAATTCGCGTAAAACATTAACTCTACAATATTAATAACTATTTATCACTGTTATAGATAACAATAAAATGTAAAAGCAGAGCAGGTTAGGCGTCGAATAGCAAGTTATCCAATACAATATCAAAACATTTTTTATGTATATGTTTTTTTAACCCGACATTTTTCACTTGAACCATTGGCATGCAAATTCATTTAATTTTAGCGAATAGTGATAGATGATTAAAACAACCAATTTACAATTTACACACGTAAGAAGTGAAACTTTTTTATGACCTTATTTTTCAAAAAAATATTTACTATATGCAACTTTACAGAAATACGTCGAATCACGCGTGATAGGGATAAGAAAAAGATGGTGCGTAACGGAAAAATGTCACGTGTAACGAAAAAATGTTGCACTTAATTTTTTTCCAACCCCAATAAAGAAGTTTCACTTCAAAAATCAAAGCTCAAGTCCGTCCCTGGCAGCTTTGCGTCCTCATTTAGTTATCTGCTATGAGTCAGTAAACGCTGACAGTCGAACACACGCCAACACGGCTTCCTATGATAAATGCTGACAAGGAACGTCATGACCATGTCTGTGGTTAATTTTTGCTCGTTTGTACTGTATTCGTTGTGTAACTATTAGTTTTACAGGTATTGTTATTATAGTTAGTTCTACTTGCCTACATTAAAAACGCGAAAATGTGCAAGAATGTGTGTTTGGTTGCATGCGAAAACAACTAAACGGATTTTGATTATACTTGGCAGTTATGTAGGTTATGTACCAGAATAACAAATAAGCTGTATCAATATTTGCTTTTGTACGCAGCTTCGTCCGCGGATGAAACCGCTCGGTGCAGCTAGTTATAATGCATAGATTTTATTTTTGATAGAGCCAATTGTCTTTGAAATTTTCAACGTTTGAGCGTAGAACTGATAGCAGATAGAGATTTGGTGAGGACTGGGGCTATTTATTTGGTGAGATATTTATTTGCTAGTCCCAGTCCTCACCTCACAGTTATAGTACTTAGGAATACACAAAATATTATAATTATGGTGATTTACGATTTTAATAAGCTATATTGTACACAGCTCTACCCAGCTTTATACACTGAACATTGCACAAATACGATTTCACAGTTAGAATTAAGTGACTTGTGCATAGAACCATTATTACAAAACTAGCTGTTGCCCGCGACTTCGTCCGCGATTACGTCGTTTTTCGTCATTCGTCGTTTAAAAAAAATACGTGACACTTTATTTTTGAATGTTCTTAATTATTGTCTCTTATAAAATTTAACTACATTAAAATTGAACACTGATAAGAAAATCTTAAAATCTAAAGACAACATGAATGAATGTGATTTAAATTCTACATTACTTAGTATTTCAAATAATAATCTAAATGAAATGTAGATTAACAGTTTGAGCGCACCATTATAGAATATGTACCTAAGTATTAAATTACGTCAGTATACATAGTAACTTTACTAAAAACACGATGACTTTCTTTCGCGCTCGGTACCACAAACTAAGCATGTTTGTGGTACGTGGCCCGCGTCACTTGATTCCCCGCGAGTTCCCCGCCATTGCTATGCGAAAATACATTCGTTGCTCTACTGTAGGAAAAATTGTAATACTGTGGCCTGGGCGTTATAACACGTCCAGGGAGTTCCTGAGTGCCGATATCACCATCTTGAGGAAAAGCTTCTAATGTCGATTTAAAACTGCATACATACGAATTAACCTGTTCTAAAATAATTGTGAAATGAGTTCAGTTTTAAATTTGAGAAATATTGATTTCTTGTATTCCACTATTCGTTGTAGTCGAATACAAAATATATTTAAACAAACTTAGGTTGGCCTTCAGGCAAAAGGGATCCTATCAAATGGTAAACTTGACCTTGTATCTTAAAAGTAAGCATGAAAGGACCTTCTGATAATTATTGAGCACCAAAGGATCATTTGAAACGCACTACTATAAGAGCGAATATTGTCTAATAACAGTTTAGATTGCACAGTATGTTCCTCTAAAAGTAGTGATTTCAAAGGTTCCGGTGTATCTTCAAACGAAAGCCGTCTCCTTACTCCACTTTAAAGCATGTAAAGCATGCAAAGAACATACTACGTTAATATCGCCTATACAGAAGATGATCTGTAATAAATTGTGAGGTTATAAGCAAACCCACTTTTATATTTTTTTTTTAGTGGGGAAATGGGGAAGAGGCCGTGGGTTATGTCGGATTCCTACCGACCAAAACCCCACTGTGTTCCGTCGAGCCGCATCAACGACAGGGCCACGGGTATGTGTAGAATTCATCCGTGACTGCCGTGAGGGCCTCACAAGTGTTTATAGTTTTCGCACAGATTTTTAATGATGACCGAATATGGTCCTCATAACATCACCATCAGAAAAAAGGAAATATTTTTAATTGTGAAAAAATATTAATATGATTAACACTATTTTAACATAAAATATTATAAGTCTGTGAGTGTGTAAAAAAAAAGACGGGTTGCACTCCGGGAGTGCCGGCAGAAGTGAAAACTTGATTATTAACGTTCAGCATGTTTGATATTTTGGAATGGTAGGTATCTTAGGTCTTACGCATGGAATATAAGGGCTAAAAAAACTAACATCCGTCTTACGCTTTTTCGATGGTCACGTGTCCTGACGCGAGTTTAAGATTTTATACCCAACGCCGCTAAAAAAGTTTTCACTTCAATAAATCCAGCTAATAACACATCAAACTTATGTTTATAATTAGGTATACGACATGAAAATATATTAATTACCAAGCAATAATAATACAGATAAATACTGAACATAAGTATAATAGTTAGCATTAAGTAGTATTAGTTAAAATATACTTTGACTGTTAGTGAAAGTTTATTTTTACTAACAACATGTAAATGAAAAAGAAATAATAATTACCAACGAACTAACCTTTTCTATAATACTTAACACGGCACATTTTTCAAATTATCTTGCTCAACTCTGCTCAAAAATTTGAGGGTTTTGTTGGAACTTTAATGTGTCAAAACTAATATATCTAAACTACGATACTACTTGAAATAACTTGCATGCAGAAATGCTCATTACAATTGTGAATCTAAAGAATAACTAACAACATACTATTCAATTTTATTGAGCTGATGAATATCTTTTGCCTGGAAGAGATCACCGTCTCCTAATAAATATACTGTGTTTTCTTATAAAATCTTTACATAATTTATTTTATTTAGTAGTTTAGTTTTTGTTATTTTTATGTAAAAATGAGCTTGAGCAATGAGCTTATACATATTTGGCAAAAGTATACATAAATTTTTTATAATTTCAGGACCGCAACTTAAATGGGGCGCTCGGAAAATATGCCTATGGGTTATTAATAGAGAAATGATACACAACAAAGTTATGTTGGATCCATTTTATTTATAAATAATGAAAATTATATATTTATAAAATATAAAACATATTATAGTAGAGCCATTTTAATAGGCAACATTTGACAGTTCAACAAAATTCAACAACGTAACCTAGTAACGACGACATAGAATAACATGATATTTCGTTTTGTTAGAACTGCACATTTGCTTAACTTTTTTAAATTACGATTACATATTTATAATAATAATGACCAATACAAGTAATTTTAAGATTTCATTTTACTGATTAACCATTCTAAACATAATAAACAATTTCTGAATTGAAGAACTGACGTCGTTACAATTTTGTGTCAATAAACCTTTTTTCTTTTTAAATACCAGAGATGTTACTCTAAAAATCGAAATCTGACATCTAGAATCGAATGCATTGATTACTTGTGAATAAAAATCATCATAAATTAATAAATTCGATTGACAAATGTTTCAAATCCGTATCGATTAATTCACTTTAATCGATGTTTTTATGCAAGTTACATCTTTTCGAAGATAAAATTGATAGACGTCAAATGTTGCCTATTAAATTGGCTCGACTATAGTTATGTAAAATGATTAAAAATAAATAAATGAAGCAACTACGATTCAAAGAAAACATCTTTTTCAGTGTGAAAATGCTCTTAGCAATCCTGGATGATGAACTGTATATCATGTACTCTGATCCCAGTACGGTCGGTACCTCGATAGCCATAACGATAAATATTATAATCAGATAACCGCAAAGTCAAAATAAAAACATTACTTGTACAGTTGTGAGTGCAAAATTTACGTTTCATTTGGCAATAACATTTTTTCGGTACTAAAACGTAGTAGTTTGATATGTGGCTGGCTGCCCCTCCTCTCCTTCCTGAAAAATATATATATATAATATATATATATTTCCCGAGATACTTCCAATGATTGAACCATTATGATTAACACTATTATTGATATTGATCAATGATTGAACCATTGGACGTTGGACATTAACTTCAGTCAAAAATTAACGAAGCGGATGATTACTAATTTCCACATAATCCTCGCTGCCACTATCTTTATCATCAAATCATCAATTTTCAAGTGGTGTTGTAAAATTGTCAGCAGAAATCGTCTTCCAAAGGCGATATAATTTTATGAGCATTGAATCTGTAAATAAAAAAATCAAAAGTTAACTGTAAATCTATAAAAAAAGCTACTTACAAATAAAATTTTATCAAAAACTACTGTTCCCAATGCACCTCAAAATCTTGTAAAAGTCATATATAAAAGAATTCATCAATTCATCATGTTATTATTTCATTCCAAAAGTGTTATAATATAATACCAACAAAACACATGAATTGCTATCATTATAAAAAAATAAATACATGTATGTAACAACTTACCTTTAGTGGGAACGCATGATGGTGAAAATTCACAAAACACTAAGATTGCATTTGATATTTTTGGTTTTATGGCATTCAATAGTCAAAAGTCGATTTCTCTGTCCCTATGTCCCTTTGTATGCTTAAATCTTTAAAACTACGCAACGGATTTTGATGCGGTTTTTTAAATAAATAGACTAATTCAAGAGCAAGGTATATAATTTATTAGGTTTTAGACAAAGCGGGCGAAGCCGCGGGCGGTAAGCTAGTAAATTTATAAAACACGAAGATTTTTAAAATTGTAACTAATGAACACAATCAATATTAGATTAATTACTGTAGATAATGGTGTCTAGTTTTACTTAAAATAATAAACATCTACCCTCACTTTAAAAAATGTAGTATATTTATTATTTACACGAAATATACCTTATAGGGAAGGGAAGATATGGGTTAAAGAGTTAAATAAATAACATGATTATATTTAAATTATTAATTTTCAACAGTGTATTCAGTAGTGTTAACATGTAAATTGATTTGATTTTTACGAAATCTCATAGATGGCGCTGTTACAAAATTAACATTATACAACTTACATTCTTTAAATATGTTTCTCTTCCCAAGTTACTTAAATGGCATAAATTTTATAGTTTCAATCTAGATATTGTCAAACAACATTTATATATGCGTCATTTAATTATTAATTTCCAATAGTTAATGTGTGTTTGATTTTTATAACACTGGCTATAGATGGCGCTGTTTCAAATTTGTCTTTAAACTGCTAAGATTCATTTAACTGTTTCTCTGCCAAAATTACATAAATGACGTAGTTTTTATAGTGTAAAGGTAGATAATAGCATGGCTTACTCAAAAACAACATTTAAACATGAGTCTTTAGATTGTACGCTGTCGTAGTACACGGAATATGTAAGAAAAATAAAGGTTCACAGCTCCTCCCCCGTAGGTGATAGCTTGATAATATGTAGCCTATAGCCTCACCCGACCTGTTAGTAATATTCATGCAAAATTTGAAGTCAATCTATGCAGTACTTTTCGAGATTAGCCCAGACAAACATACAGACAAACAGACAAACAGACAAAAATTCTAAAAACTATGTTTTTGGCTTCTATATCGATTATAGATCACGGCCCAAGTATTCTTTTAAAAAAATATTCAATGTACAGTTTTGACTTTCCTACGATTTTATTATATGTATAGATACACAAACACAATATCACATACAAACTCTTTTGACTCAGGTAGAAAACTAAACATAAAATCCAGCCAAAGGCTCAGTCTCATATTAGCAACTTAGAAGCTGTACAAACACTGTATATTGCAAGCTTATTTCTTATGAAATTATACAGGATTTACATTTTTTACTCACGTTGCGTTTTTAGAAAATAAACTAAGGTAAGAGATATGTAGTCTGTAATGAAACGGTTTTTCTGTTTATTCGTTTAACAGAAAACTTTGTGTACACGATAGTTCTATTGGAACAAAAGGACTTATAAGTTGGTAGAAAGTAAAAGGACAAAATTAACAATTAACTTAACTCGCTGTATATAGTATATAAAAATTTAGCTAGTATATAAGACTACTAGCTAACTAACTAACTAGCTGTGCTGTTGGTCTTAGCGTGATGATATATAGCCTATAATAGCCTTCTTCGATAAATGGGCTATCTAACACCGAAAGAATTATTCTTTTTTTTTTTTTTTGTGGTGTCTCTCAATGTTAGCTAGAAGGGCTTCTACATTTTAACGCGGACGCGGGGGCGAACTGAAGGTTCACCCTGGTAGCGACATGCACAAGGGCGTCCCCCCTTGACGGGGATCTCGAACCTCGGCTTGGGCTGTCGCTTGAGTGGAGGAGGCCAGAAGGGCCCTAATCGGACGGGACAAGAATTATTCAAATCGGACCAGTTGTTCCTGAGATTAGCGCGTTCAAACAAACAAACAAACTCTTCAGATATATAATATTAGTTTAGATTATGCATGTTTAACGTTGGATTTATTTAAATTTTGTCATACCATATATTAGCTGAAATCCAGGATGAAGCGATGTCTACACATACAAGAGCACTAAGTTCGCGCTTTAGATTCATGCTGAATACCTCTAAAGTTTCCAAACTAGTTTTAATAGAGCTTACAGGTCAATGACTTCGTAATAAACCTCGGAACCATAGTGTTAATGTGAAAACTTTTAACATTAATTAGATTTATTTCAAGGCAATGGCTCACAGGTGTCTCCAATAGAAAATCGAAAATAAATTGGCGGCGAATTTAATCAATTTCGACTTAGCCTGCGACCGAGTGAAGTAAATTGAGTTATGGGTATGGTATCGTTGCCGGTGTCGGTATAGGTATCGGTTTAGATATTGGTTAGCGTTATGTTGATGAATTAATAATACGGTGAATATGGTAAACTTGAACTTTTTGGAATAAGAACAGAATAAAAAAATGATAAAATTATGTATGATTATAATTTACTACGTTATATTTTGATCAATTCATAACCGAAAACTTAGAAAAATAGAGAAAAATAGAGATCACTCTTTAGTGATAAGGCCGCCCTCTGTGCTAGTTTAGCTATAAGTTTTAGTTTTATGTAATTTGTATAACTAGCATAGTAACGTGTTATAAATAAAATAAATAAATAAATAAAAATCTCCGTTACGAACCTTTATTTAAATTTAATTTATTAGACACGATAAAAAAATTAAAAGTAACACAATTTCAAGTCTTAATGACGATGCTGATTTATTTTCATAAAAAATGTCACTAACATTCAATGTAAATCAAGAAATATTACATGACAATATTCACAGATAATTAACACATCAATTTTTTATAAAGATAATTAACACCCAGACACAGAGCAAAGATCTATGTTCATCACACAAATATTTTCCCTGGGTGGGAACTGGGAATCGAACCCACGATAAGTACTTAGTATTTTTTTATCAAAATAGTACACGCTACAAATAAATAAATGTACATACTAAGCTTACCAAGAAGTGATGTTAACTTCGAATGCCTATTTCTATTCAAGTGTATTGATTGAGTTTTATTATGCATCATGCGGTGTATTGTTGCCTACATTTGCATATGAGTTTGCATTGAATAGATTGACTAGCGACTAACCCACAATCACAATAGTAGCTGTTAAATTAATAGCAAAACCAGCATAATTATTGAGCCAATCAAATGCACTGGCTGGAAATAGCTCTGAATTGATTTATGAAGAGTAATAATGAAAAGAAAATGTTGTTCGATCTTTAAATTTGCGCGCGAAATGTTTATTTTTAATTGTTGAGCTTGTTTCTTTTTAATTTTCTAAAAAAGTATTCCATGTTCATAAACAATAGATTTAGAAATATTGTGAGGATTAAAAATTTGTAAAGAAAAACAGTAAACTGCCCATTTTTAAATAGATTTTAACAATGGAATAAAGTTTAATGAAGATTCAAATGATAGTTTAAAACCATTATAAATTATACTAAAGACTGCCTAAAGTGCCTATGTTTAAAAATAAAATAGTTGGTAGTTGGTACATTGACGGATAGAAAGGGAAAATTACAAAAACCTAAACAGGCACTTGTGTAATATAATACGAAAAAATGAATTTAACAACGCACAAAGCTTGCCATTCAAGGGCGAACTAATAAATTAAGACATGTCGGCTAGATTAACGTGAAAAAGCGTGAATAGGCGTCTTTACTTTAGCTGACTCATCTCTTTGGCTGTTAAGCTGTAAGTTTTTCCTGACTTTGCACAAATTAAAACGATCCTACGCCATTTATTATGTTTTGTGCGCGGTGATGTTCATTTTTGTAGTATGGTTCATTTTGCGGTTTTATAAGGAAATTGCTTTGTGATTAAATTGAAATTATCGTTCGAATTTTATAGGGAATTTACATATTTAAGTAGACTCCAAATAATGGCGGGTACAGCGTAATATGCCTGTTATTTCGTTTTTCATTAAAGTTATTGAAATGTGCAGGTTTAATGTTGCCATTAGTATCTTTTTGGTGATTATGTGCATGATTAAGTTTTCATTTATCTGTTAATTAATATACAGTTTTTCGTATAAAAGAAGTCTTTACACGTGCGACGTAATTAGTGTAATGTATCTCAGGAAGCCCCCCCCCCCCGCCTTTGTTAATTTATTTTTATTTTTATAGCATATTATATTCTGGCTACTTTGAATCAGTACGTTATAGTGCCGTATTTCATTAATTGTTTCCTGTCTTTATTTTTCAGCTTCACCAAAATATATGTAATACCTGCTTAATAAATCTAATTAAAACAATTACATTCTAAAAATATTATCTATCTAATCTATTCCAAGCAAGCGAAGCCGAAGGGTTGAACCTAGCTATAAAGACAAGGTCATCCATGGTATTGAGCCGCGTAAAGATTGTCTTAATAATATACGTCTGTCCTATTAATATTATAAACTAGCGGTCCGCCCCGGCTTCGCCCGTGGTACATGTTTACGTTTTCTCTACATAAGATCCATCCTCGTACTTCAAGAAATATAATAAAAAAAGAATTATCGAAATCGGTTCAGCTGTTCTCGAGTTATGCGCTTACCAACACATTTTGCGATTCATTTTTATATATAAGAATAGATTGTTACTTTTTCAATCCTAGGGAAGGAACAGGTCCCCTTAATACAGGTTATACCTAGTTAGGGGGCCTGAACCCCAATCTATTGTAACATATTAATGTATGAGTTCAAATAAAGATTTTATTTATTTACTCCTTCAAAATTGATGGATCACGGATCTTTAGAAAAATAAAATAACGCTCCTGGTTCGTCAAAGGGTAAAACCGCGCGGAATAGCTAGTAAATTATAGATAAAGTTGGCTACTATTTACCCTAATACCAAGAGAAGCCAAACGTCGAGCCTAGCTATAAAGACAAGGTTATCCGCAGAATTAAGCCGCGTAAAGCTTGTTTCAAATAATTGTGGGCTTTCGGTGACCTACTTCAGAGGAATTCGCAGTCGTGTCGTAGCCGTTCGGATACAAGCCTTAATGATTTTGCTCTCATTTTAAAATTGTACGTTCGATTGAACAATTGATTTAATATCGTTTTAGTGTAGGTTTAATTTGAGAAAAAAGAAGTGTTTATTAAGAAATAAGAAGGTTAAAACTTATATTGCATATTTTGAAATATGTTTATGGTTCATTTTAAAGAATACCATAATAGGTAATGGCGTGTAACGCCGTTAGTACACCGACGCATTCGCGTGCGGCAGCGAAACAACGATAAATCTGTCAGTAGTATGGCAGGTTTTCGCATACCTATGATATGTCTCACTCTAGCACATAGATAGATGAAATAGTTGCGTCCTTGTCAGTATTGTTTCGCAAGGAAATGCGAAATGGCCATTACACAGACGCATTGCGAAAAAGTTGCGAAAACATTGCTGTTTACTAACGTTCCGCAGATATTTCGCTACGCAGTAGTTTCGCAGAGATTTGCTGCCGCACGCGAATGCGTCGGTGTACTAACGGCGTAAGTCTATTTTTAAATTATGTCCTTATCGAAATTTGCACTATTTCCTACAGTTCTTGCATTTCTATATACTTCGTTCTCTAACACATAATATATTTTTATCTTCATCGGCTATCGTTCCCACGAGTTTTGTTTTTCACTACTTAATAATTTATATAAGTACTAAGAATGCTATCAATAGCGATGTTATTAATTTGTTCATAGTCAGTGATTCTATAAGCCGATTTTATGTTTACTCAAAAACATTTGAAATTGAATGGCACAACATTTATATTATGCAGTTTGCTACAAAATCTAGGTTTAGATTATTTTGAATAAATAATTCTGTTTATTCAGAAATCCGATGATCAACAATTTTCATATCATATGTAATGATAAAATATATATCTAGCACAAATATAGGTGATGATGATTTTATAAAATAAAAATATGCTGCCACAAATAAAATCGCATCTAATTCTGATAACGCGTTTGCGAGCTACGGTACCACAGACAGAGCACACACATAACGGTGAAACACCCATCTTTTTGCGTCTAGGACTAAGAATCATCACCGAATTATCTTAAATATTGCAGTCTTTAAATCGATACTGTATTACTTACTGTTTTATTTATAAATTACTAGCTTTCCGCCCGCGGCTTGACCCGCTTGGTCCAAATCCTAATAAAAAACCTACACTAAAACTTTCCTCGAGAATCACTCTATCTATAAAAATAAACCGCATCAAAATCCGTTTCGTCATTTTAAAGAGTTAAGCATAAAAAGGGCCATAGGGACAGAGAAAACGACTTTGTTTTATACTATGTAATGATTCTGTAGTATTAAAAAATTGTTCAGTTATTTTCAACCAGACAGCAAAGATGACAAATTAATAGGTAGATTGTAAATGCGAGACCATCAATAACTTGCTTAGTCGAGTGTACCATGACACTTGCTAATATTGAGTTATGTTCCTGCTTTGTTGTACGTGATGTTAATTGATATTCTTTAGTGCTACGTATTAATAGTATAGTATGTAGGAGGTAAGGGATTAGGGAATTAAATAATAGACTTCACTGACCATAATCCTACTAATATTATAAATGCGAAAGTTTGTTTGGATGTGTGTGTGTGTTTGTTAACTCTTTCACGCAAATACCACTGAACCGATTACAATGTAATTTAGCACACATATAGAGGGTAACTTGGATTAATACATAGGATAGGTTTTATTACGGAAATCCCACGGGAACGGGAACTATGCGGATTTTTCTTTAAAAACGCGGGCGAAGCCGCGGGCGGAAATTGCTAAAAAAAACTCAGACGATTAGACAATAATATCTTCCTCCTTTTTGGAAGACAGGTGAAAAGGGGGGGGGGAACCTTATATAAGTAAATAAATAAATAAAATAAATAAATCTGCATTGCTTTTTATTAAAAACATTATAGATAGATCTAATATCTAGGTCAGTCTATGATTCAAGCTATGATTGATAGAAATGTTTGATTCATCATAATTCACAGCTGACAGATGAAGCGTCCAAACTTTTTTCATTAAGATTTCATCTTGAAGGCACTGTTTTGAAATTAAATAATCGATTAATTTGCTATTTGTCATTAAATTAATGAGATATTGCTTTGAAAAAATATGAGACATAATTCTAAATATAATATATTTATAATAGGTAAAAATATTTTTTATTATTTTCAAATTCTTAGCTGAATATCCTAAGCGTTGATGAAAACGACGAAAGTCTTCATAAATATTTTATGTTCTTGAGTATCTCTTAAACAAAATAAGGACCAGTTGTGTATTTCAACATGATATTGATTGATTTTCAATCATCAATTATAATTCCAATAATAAAATGACTCTTTAAGCTGTCTTATGCTAAGGACAGCTTTTAATAACTCTGCCCCCGGAATCACAGACACATTAGAAAATCTATTGTGTCGTGGACCGATCGGGCCGCTCGGGGCTCAATGGATTAATACTACATACTTTACAAATAATACTTACACTTTTTTAATACCAAATAATCAACATTTATTTCGTTATTATCGAAAAATTTTTATCCGTATATTGTATTCTAAAAATACATTAACTGGAAATAAATCAGTCATGCATAAATAAGCTGTATCGATCTGTGTCGGCAAAATGTTGATAGCCCCTGCTAAGGGTTTTATCGAATTCAAATGTGTCGATCATGATTACTATGTCTCTATAGATAGATTTAACTGGATGGTATCGCAAGGGAACGCTCTAAAAATATTTGTTTAGTTTACAGTACCTATACACTCTTAAATAAAATTATGCAGTACGTAGTTACGAAAATAAGCCTTAAATTTCCATATAAAATACTATTAAACGAAAAAAGAAATATTGGTTATATTTCGCTATCTAATATCTAATATATATTATAAAGGCGAAAGTTTGTATGGATATATGGATGCATGGATGTTTGTTACTCTTTCACGTAAAAACTACTGAACCGATTACAATGAAATTTAGCACACATATTATAGAGGGTAACTTGGATTAACAAATAGGATAGTTACCTTTACCTGTATGTTTGTAGATATTTAATCGATTCCTTTAGACTCGATTTAACCCTCTACAATACTATTATTTCATGAGATTGTCGTTTTATAGCGAATTTTAAGCATATTTCTTTTTATAAGTATTATACCCATAGAGGAAGCAAATTTAAATATAAATTAAGTTATTTTAAAGCCAATTCTAGTCCACTAAAGCGATTGACCGTTAATAAAGAATTTATAGATTTAGGTTAGTTCATTCGTTTCTTTGAACATTTACGATGTCTTAATGTCAGTTTGACATCAAAGGCACTTAACGATTGTTCGAGACATCTATTGTCAATAATTTGTTCCTTTTTAGCTGTTTGTGGCGTATTTTTTTTATTTTGTTTTGAGCTGAAATAAGTATGTTTTTTTGAAGTTAAACTAAGGCTTACTTAGGCGCGTTGAGAGTAAAATTGCAAGGCCGCGTCACAGTAATACCGTCACGTCATTTTGGTATCATTGAATCGTACCAAAAAGTTTCACTTCTGACACGTGTGCTCGACACACGCCCTTTTTTTAGTTGTATGTCTTTTTAATATGCTGTGTGTCATAAATGGCTTGAAGTTTTTCACATGTAGTTAGTTGTAAGAGCGATTATCGATATATCGTTACCTTGTTACATAAGAGTGAATATGCTAGTTGATAATAAACTAAATTTTTATATTGACAGTTTTTCCTGTATTTTTTACCCTTACAAGAAAATTAACCTATTTATTTATTTCAATTTTACTAAAAACTAAATTGAAAATAATACTTTAAAAACTTATTCCAGATCCCACCCCTAATATAGCTATCTATTATGTAATTCTAACCATCAAACGGGAAGTTATTTGAATGATTACATTAGTGACGCGTCAGACGCAAAATGTCGTCCATGCAAGGAGCATTTTGATTAACTTACGTTTTACGCCGCGTCACGTAGTCGGTAATTACGTTACGCAAGGAACGAAGATGCGTAAACATGATACCGGAAAATATAGAATTCGAAATGTTTTTTGTAAAAAGTAGCTCGTTTAGTCATTTTATAAGTAGCTGCTAAGGACTAAGGAAGATCACCTTTTTTCCCGATGTACGTATCGCGATGAAATACAGATTAACAAATCAGCATTGTAAAACAAGAATATATTTTTCATCATCATCATCATCATCATCAGACCCTTATGTTCCCACTGCTGGTACACGAACCTTCTTTGAAGGTACAGGTCATGTCCACCGTTTTCGAAGTTACGATTTTTTAATAGTAATTATTAGAATGCTGTTCAATTTTATTAGATTTATGAAAAGGTAACAACCATTATGTACAATCGTGAATTGTAATGTTTTAAAAAACATACTTAATTAAAACCTTCAGAATATATTTCATCTCTAAAATTGTATTGTAAAGTATTATAATGTTAATTTAAACAATATACTTGGTAAACAAAGTATTTTGGGAGAAGTAATATATTTTATATCACCCGAGGTTAACCTTTATCTTTATTAACATTGTTAGGAATATTAGGTATTTTAAAAGTAAAATTTTCATACCTTATCAAATAAAGTAGTTCCGATTTATGTTCTTAACAGATGGAATAACACTGACTTACATTTTAAAGTCTTTTCAGTACTGTGCTGTATTTTTTTCAAAGAGAGTTTATTTTTTTCCAAAGTATCAACAGTATTACGGATTACGTATGGATTACACTTATTATTTTACGTATTTTATTAAGGGACCTTTATTATATAAATCTTTGGTAAATATATTAAATAATAATGATTGATTCTCTTGTGATTAATGTAATATTGTATTTGTTACAGGTATTCATTCACATCAAATTCAATTAAATCGCGAAGTATAATATTGCTGGGTAATTCAGGCAAGTTGTATTCTAATAAAACAAACTGTAACATGGTGAACTACTACTTTTAATACAAATGGTTAATATTTAAAGTTTTTATAAGTCTTGGCAGAACAATGTTAACCGAACTAACTGCAATGATTTTGTAAAATTTAGCGGAACAACTTGAAACTGTTAATATAATACTTAAATAATTACAATGCTATAAACGGGGGTGTTTAACGAACCCGAAATCAAATTATATTATTATAAAGCTGAAGAGTATGTTTGAACGCGCTTATCTCGGGAACTACTGGTCCGATTTGAAAAATTATTTCGGTGTTAGATAGCCCATTTATCGAGGAAGGCTATAGGCTATATATCATCTCGCTAAGACCAACAGGAGCGGAGCACTGCCGCTAAAACCGCGGAGCACAGCTAGTAGATTATATAGAGATGTGTAAACAGCAATGTCATTCGGAATTAGTGGAAAACGTTAAGACAACCAGCAGACTGTGAACCAAATGTAGGATTAATTATACGTTAGACTTGACAAACGGGCTTAGGAAGAAGATTGGTTTTTTAAAGCTAACATAACATCTTCAACAACATCTATAGGTACATAGGTGTATGCTATTAGGAGAAAAAAGGCGAATGCCAGATTTAACTCCCATTTAAGTTCGTGTTACGGAAAATTGAAACTAAATGCGTGTAAAAGACGATATTTTAGGTAAAAGGATTTTAACGTGTTTATTCATTGTTATTTTATCCGACGTTTTGTACTTAAATACCAAAGTCAATATAATAATAAAACATAAACAAGAATATTTATTATGTTAAACGTACCCTTCGTGGAAAACTAAATAAAACAGTGTTTTAACGTTGTATTCGTAATTTCAACTACGATTTACGGAATTTTTGCCATGTTATTGTTTTGTTTAAAATTAACTTTATACGTCTGGATAAATTTTGCTATAAATTTCATTTTGAGCAGCATTGTTAAAATTGAATAAGCGTACATAAATCCAGTTTAACCTGGTCTCTGTAACCTTAGAGCTTCGATATAATTGAGAGGTCTACATTTTCTGGTGATTGTGATTTATTTCAGTACGAAGATGTGCCAGATTGCTATCGTATAAAATAGTGGAACTGACACTAATGTCGGGGCAACTGTCGAAAAACCGGAGTAATCCATTTATTGCGATGTATTCAATCAACAAATTGCTACCTAATATATTAGATGAGTTAGCCGCTGGTAAGGACAGGCGAAAAGTTGACTTTTTCTGCATGATATAAATGTGTTCGGAACTTTGGTTTTTACTTTACTGTCTTATGTTCTATCCTTGTTTTGGGGTTTCTTTAGTTAACTGCCGCACGTATTATAGGTTTTTTGTGGGAGGGGAGGGGGGAGGAGGAGGGGGGGACCCTCCCCCCAAAAGGGGAAAGTTAGGAAACCAATAGTTTTGGAGAAAAAACAATTTTCCTATTCTAACCTCAAAATGTATGGAATTGGTGTTAATAATAACAAAAAATTTACGATACATAAATAAAATACAAACAAGTTGTGTAAGCCTACGTAGTTTTTTTATTTGAGTGGGAATCGCCCTAAAGTCGCTTCTGGCGGCAGTTCAAGAGTTAACCTAACACGCTCGTCGCTTCGCTCCTCGCTACCTATTTGGATATTAAAAATAAAAGTTTTAATAGTTTTTTTTTTAACCTACGTAGATTTATTTTTTGTTTGAGTGGGAATCGCCCTAAAGTCGCTTCTGGCACTCGCCGGCCGCTGCCGCGGCACGCTCGCTTCGCTCGCTCGGCTCGTGCGGCAGTTCAAGGGTTAACCTAACACGCTCGTCGCTTCGCTCCTCGCTACCTATTTGGATATTAAAAATAAAAGTTTAATAGTTTTTTTTTTAACCCACGTAGATTTATTTTTTGTTTGAGTGGGAATCGCCCTAAAGTCGCTTCTGGCACTCGCCGGCCGCTGCCGCGGCACGCTCGCTTCGCTCGCTCGGCTCGTGCGGCAGTTCAAGGGTTAACCTAACACGCTCGTCGCTTTGCTCCTCGCTACCTAATTGGATATTAAAAATAAAAGTTTAATAGTTTTTTAACCTACTTACGTAGGTAGATTTTTTTTTGTTTGAGTGGGAATCGCCCTAAAGTCGCTTTTGGCACTCGCCGGCCGCTGAGTAAAGTCACAGTACAGTGAAATCGAACGTCTTGGTCCGCTTTTTTTGCACAACAAAACGGATAAATGCGCTTTTTTCGCACAAAAAATTATTAACTTTAAAAATTAATAACTAAAAAACTACAAGTTTCCTAACGATAATATTTTGGAATTACAATCTTACATTACCTAGCTAACTAACAATATAAATATTTCCAACAAATTCGTGCGGCAGTTAACTAAAGCCAACCCCTTGTTTTATGTATCGATTGATTTTTCTTATTATTTTAAGTAAAAACTACTGAACGAATTTTGATGATGCTTTGCAGTGCTGATGCTTCGCCAGAATATCAAATAGGTATTTTAGGTAATCTATAGAAATACTTGCTTTTAATCGTGGCACAGCGTTAAGGTTTGTGAGAATACACGTATGATGTAGATAGCAACATTTGATAGATTCTGTATAAAATCATTGAGATATAGGTACATATGGAGACGACACCGCCTACATACAAAAATAAGCGTGCAGTAACTGCACGCTTATTTTTTATTTGTTTTAAAGTGAAACGCATCAAATATGCCTTCGTGTGTATTACGATATTGCACAAATAATACAAATAATACGGAAAAGTGCAAAGGAATAACTTTCATCGGTAAGTATCTGTCTAGATTATAATTTTTAAAACTTACTTAAAGCAAAAAATGGCGCACAGATTTTGTTCGTGGTGTCTCCTCCATAGTAATATTATTATCTCAATGTATAAATTACATATTCCCACAAATTTAAGCCATGTGGGCTTCGATTTTCCTGAATGTCACGCGAGGCCGTCGCAGGCTCCAGTTTAAATCTGCAAAATATGTTAGAAATGATTTAATAGACAATACAAATGGTCATAGGTGGTTTAATAATTGACCAAAGTGACTATTTTTTAAGGCTTAATCCTAGTAATATTATAAATGCGAAAGTTTGTGAGGATGTGTGTGTGTTTGTTACTCTTTCACGCAAATACTACTGAACCGATGACAATGAAATTTAGCACACATATAGAGGGTAACTTAGATTAGTACATACAATAGGTTTTATCCCGGAAATTCCACGGGTACGGGAACTATGTGGGTTTTTCTTTGAAAACGTGGGCGAAGCCGCGGGCGGAAATCTAGTTACTTATAGATATTTAAACAAATTAAATCCTCAGAAACGAAAACAATTATCGTTCTATTTATCTAGTGTTATTTTATGTAGTTCTCTTGTAACAATCAAATTAACACTATCAAGAGTTCTAACACCGGAAAAAGGCTCAACAAACTGCTAACTCGTACAGGTAACTAACCTAATTTTAGTTTAACGGTTACAATAGGGTACTTAGGAAGTTTAGCCATCTCTATAATTGTTGTACTATAATTATTTGGTTGTAAAATTTCACTATCACGTGTGTACTTCGTTTAATTGTGTTATGAATGTCATCTCAATTTATGTTGATGGTTTCATTTCAATTGTTGTAATATGTTGAACTAGTTTTCCGCCTGCGGCTACGCCCGCGTTTTCAAAGACAAACCCGTAGTTCCCGTTTCTGTGGGATTTCCGGGATAAAATATTCTATGTGTTAATCGAAGTTACCTTCTATGTGTATGCAAAATTTCATTGTAATCGGTTTAATAGTATTTGCGTGGAAGAGTATCAAACATCCATACATACATAATCACAAACTTTCGCATTTATACTGTTAGTAATAAGAATATTAGCTTTTAGGTTGTATTAGAAGATTATGTTGTTATATTTGGTTATCAAGGAAATATTTGATGCATATTTTATTTTATTTATTTATTTATTACAAAGAACATGTTACATGCGTTTCAGTAAGATATATAGGTACATAACAATTATTACACATAAACATAAGGCATATAGGTACATAGGTATAGGTATAGGTATAGGTATAGGTACATAACAATTATTAGGTACAAACAAACATACTTCCCTCCGTGCTAGTCGCTGACGCCACTGTGTTACAGCAGGGAAGTTTATTATTATTTTAATTTATTTATTTACTTATTTTTTGCAAAATGTACACTACGGTTTATATAATATTATAAATGTTCTCGTTATACAAGTTCTGATGCACATATAAAACTAATGAGTATAAATAATAGTAAGGTAACTTTAAGTAATAGGTTCTAGATGGTACTAGCCAAAAACAGTTTTTCTGTCTCGTTGTAGTCGAGGCGAAGCAAAAATTTGTCCAAAGATTTACTGCAAAGGTATCTACTCATGTCTTTTATTTTAATTTTATTGTTAATATAATTATACAAATAGGGAGCAATATAATATGCAAAATTTTTCGCAAAACGAGTTTTACAACCCGGCACACAGTAGATCTCTTCAATGCGGGTTTTTCTTTTTGTAACAACGGTAGAAGATGGAAGAGCTTTGTGCTGCTCCAGGACTATTACTTTTATAAACAATTGCCTCACAGTCAGAACGCGGCATTCGTTGTACAAGAGATTTGTTGGATATCTAAACGGCTTAAATTGCAGTACTTTTAAGATACATCTCTGTGTGCGTTCAAGCTTAAGAAGTGTTGTTTTATTTGCGCCACCCCAAGCCGAGATACCATAATTAAGGAGTGATTGGCATAAAGACTGGTAGACGATTTTGTTCGTGGTTTCATCTTTAAGTCGTCTTATTTTTTTAAAAATTGGGATAAGTTTACGTATTCTACTTTTTAAATCATCTATTTGCGGCTTCCAGCTTAAGTTTTTATCTATTGTTATCCCTAAGTATTTTATAGTATCGACAGGACAAAGAGTATAGCAATCGCAGTTTCCTACATTTAAGCACGTATGCGCCTTTATGGTAAAATTATGGGGAGGTCTGGTATTATTTTTAAGAGAAAAATTTATATATTTAGTTTTTGTAAAATTTAAAGTTAAAAGATTATGATTTAGCCAATTTATTACCAATCGCATGCCTGATTCAGCTGCCAAACGAGCAGATTCCCATGTCTCCCCTTGAAAAACAATAACAGTATCATCAGCAAAACTTATTATCTTCGCGTCAGGTATATGTAGATTACACAGGTCATTTAGGTATATTAAAAAGAGCGTAGGGCCGAGTACCGATCCCTGAGGAACGCCAAAATTTATGGACCGCTTTTGGCTCTGTACATCACCAATTTTAACAAATTGAGTCCTATTTGATAAATAATCTCTAAACAATTCTAGCGGAGTACCACGGATTCCTATTGATTCAAGTTTTGCCAGGAGCAGGGGGACAGAGACAGTATCGAACGCTTTCGCCAGATCCAAAAAAACACCCAAACATTTTATCTTCCTGTCTAGGTTGTTAGCGATAAGAGACACAAGAGTATTGATAGCATCACTGGTCGATTTTTTTGCACGAAAGCCAAATTGGTTAATTGAAAGTATGCAATTCTTTTCCAAGTAATTAACGAGACGCTTATTAATAAGCTTCTCCAGAACCTTTGATATGGTTGGCAAAAGTGAGATGGGGCGATAGTTGGTTATACTGTCTCTGTCTCCCGACTTGTAGATCGGCACAACTTGAGATTGCTTTAAACGATCAGGAAACACACCCGATGATAAGCATATATTGCATAATTGCGTGATCGGTTGGCCAAATATAGCAAGATTTTTCTTTAAGAAAATAGATGATATGCCATCATATCCTGAAGCATAAGTGTTTTTTAAAGCCAAAATTGTACTATTAACCTCCAATATATCTGTTTCCAATAAAACAAATGAATTGAGTGAAATGGCGCCTTGATTATTTTTAGATTTGAGCTGAATTTCTGATAAATTTAGTTGATTTAAAATATTTGAAGCTAGTTCATTACCTATATTAATAAAGAAATCATTTATAAATTCAATAGAATGGACTGGAGTGTCCTTAAGTTTTAATAAATTTAAAGCATTATCAGGGCTTTTTAATGAGTTACTGTTTATATGGCAAATGCGTTTAATAGTTTTCCATGACTTTTTAATATCTTTTCTGTTATTATTAAGCTCAATTTTATCATAATTGTTTTTAGAAGTGTGTAAAATATTACTACAATGATTCCTATAGCGTTTATATATGAGTTCAAGTTCCTTGTTATTTGGATCGTTTTTGTTTCGGCGGTGTAAAATATCTCTGAAACGTATACATCGCAGCAAACCTGGTGTAATCCAGTGTTGTAAAATAGATTTTCTATTAGTTTTTTTAAATAATCGGGAACTATCGCTTATAATTCTACCAACGGTATCAAGTAATGAATTAGTTAGACTATTTGGATCATTTGTAGATAGTAGATTGTGCCAATCTACCAATGAAAGTAGTTTGGAAGCTTTTGAGTAATTTATATTGGTTGTAAAACATGTTGTCTTAGCTATACTAGTTTTTGGTTTTTCTGAAAAAGTAAGAAATATAGCAGAATGATCCGTTATTGCAGATTCACATACAAAAGTAGCCACTTTTATATTAGATTTTACGAAACAGTGGTCAAGACAGCTTTTACCACGTGTAGGTAAAGAGTGACTTGGTAAGAATCCATGACATGCAAGAAAATCTAAATATTCGTCAGATCTTTGATCAGTGTTCTCATTACCGATGTCAATATTTAAGTCGCCAATTATGAAGATATTAGGAACAAGCCTTAAGTTACACAATATTAAGTCAAAAGAATGCAGGAATTTGTCTATTGTCGCAAAAGAGGGAGACCGATAAATACAAACAAAAGCATATTGTTTAGCAATAGTTATAATTAGACCATCAGCATCATCCAAATCTGATTCAACAACTTCGATATCAGTAATATTATTACGTACGTACGCAGTAACCCCGCTGTTTTGGTTTATATGTCTTGTAGTGTTGTAACTATGATAGTTCTCTAGGGGTGGAACAAAGTCATAATTCTTAAGCCAGCATTCAGTAAGTATTATTATATCGCACTCGAACGCACAACGTGACAGAAAAGCCTTAAATTCCAATAAGTTTTTATTAATACTACGAATATTTTGAGTAACAATTTTAAAAGAGGAATTAAAAGAAAAGCTGTTATGATTAAGAAGTTCCGGATTAGCAATTAAACAAGAATTACCCACTCCAATCTCACTGTCAACTTGGTTCCCAAGCGTTTCCACATCATTTTTATCCATTTTCCAATTTAGGTATGTATGGTAAGTATTTTTGACAGTAGTTCCTGGGGATGGGTGAGTAATATTTAGTTTTTTTGAGTCTTCTTGATAATTTTGGGTACTCCATTGAAGTATTTTATACATAGTTCTTGTTCACCTTCTTCAATGCGACGATTCATCTCTTCTCTTACTGATAATAAATGGGACTTTTGCGCAGGCGTTTGGTCATAATACATAAAAACATTTTTAGGAAGTTTAGTTCTATTTCGCAGCAGAACTCGGGGAGTATCATTCGAATTAAATATCACTTTTATCGGTCTACTTTTATTAGGAATGAATTTTCCCAACCGTATGCACTTTAATGGCTTCGGGCAATTTTCGTACATTGTTGAGATAATTTGGAAAACTTTTTCATAGTCATATGTGGTTCTAGAATTAAAATTAGTATCAATTTTTTCCGAAATACCGACTAAAATTACATTTTTTTCACGCTCATTACGCTCCTTCAATTCCGAAATTAAGGTTTCATCAACAACGCTTGTTGTTTTCATTTTGTCGTGATCCGGTAATAATTTTAGTTTTTGAAAGTTGTTTTCTAGGGTTGAAATTCTGTTTTCTGACGAGATTAGAGTAGAACGAATTTTTTGAGAATCACATTTCAAGTCATTTATTTCTTGGGTAAGCGAATGCGTTACCGAGTATATGGCAGTTATATCTTCTCTAATGCATGATATCTGTTGACTTAATTTAGTTAAATTTTCATTTTGATCTTTGGCAAATTCTTGGAAAAAATTCATGATTTCAATACGAAAATCCGCTAAGTCTTTTTTAAAATCTTGTTCATACGTGCGCTCCTTTCTTTTTCTTATGTTAATATTTGAGTTCTGTGTTTCCTCCATGCCGTATCCACGCAGATTCGGTGTTGATCCGCCTCCGCTACCGCTGCCGCTTATAAATGTAATACTCGGCGGCGTGTGTTGCAAACTCATAGCGAAAACCGGTTTGTTATCGTAAATACTGCACGGGCGTATTACTAAACGCTTCACTTTTAGTAGGAATGTACTTTTGTATAACGTCAATGGCAGCTTCAAAGTAGACTACGTAAATGTTCATATAACTTTAAATTAATTAAAATAGCTTAACACACGTTATTTCAAAGTAGATAACATCCGTAGTTAATAGTAACGACGAGTTTATAGCGAGTCAGACCGTGTACAGGCGCCGATAACACGAGTGCATCGCGCTGCGGCCGTGCGTAATATTGTTTCTATGTATGATTGTATAATGTTAATAATTTCAATGTATTTGGAAAACTACTATTTTTATAGTTGTCCAGTTTATGTTTTTTTAGTAAAATACAACGATTGAGAGCTTTTGCTCGTGATAACATATTTTTAATATTCGGTTACGCGTTTCTATGACTATATGTTTTTACAATTACGTGCCAAAATAACTATAGGTCATGCTCCATTTAACTCATACACTGCTCTGCGATAGTAGAACCATTTCGAGAGCATTGTTTTTGCGTTTTTATATTTATATTTATTTGTTTGTCAGCCATCAGGCGTGAACCGTTAAATTAATTTAGATTGCGTTCTATTCGATATACGAATATATTTTTCTTTTAGCGTTTTGCAAATAGTCGTTGTATTTAGAGAATTTAGTTCAAATTTGAATTTAAATGGAGCCTATAAATTCAAACAATAGATTAATTTACACGCGGTCTGTTGTTTTTGAAATTAGTTATTTTATAATGATGTTATAGATACATTAAATAAATAAATAAAAATTCTTTATTGACAATAGTTTTACATTTTGAAATACTGTGAAGTCTCTGACTCCCAAACTAGGTAAAAACCTGTATGTCAGGAGCCAGCGCCCTCTTCCAAAGAATATTCAAGAAATATCAATAAGAACAATAAAAAATAAAAATGTTTAACAAACAAAAAAAAAAAAAAAAACATTTTATATTTTTATTTGTAGGTAGATAATAAGGGTGGCAAAGATGGACGGGTTGCTTGTTAGGCTTGATTGCTTGTACACATAGAGTTTTAAGAATTCATCTATTTGAAAAAAAATGCATCTGGAATTTTATAAGTAATTTTTACGTACTCATCGTATGCAAAAGTATAACCTCCATTGAGCTTAGTATGCCGATAGTGGGACACCCTGTATAGACAGGAGTTATTATATTTATTTCATATTTTGTTTTAAAAGCGAAAGAAAACAAAAGAGTTCTTTTACTCATAAGCACAAACATAAATTCAATGTTTTGACGTGGCAACGTCTTATAATTCGATAGAGCCGGCTGCACGCCCGAAAAAACATGACTCATGTGGCGTTACCTCGCTCTGAGGCGTTCCGTGTAGGCTTGAAGTGCAAGCGAGAGCGCGGAACGAGCGACAAAGAAGCACAATCGTTGCCACGTTCAACTATCGTCAGTAAACTGACTTTACAGACAACCAATTTTTTATTATAAACTATAATAAACACAAAAGCATAAAACAATAAAACATAAAGCATCAAAATACATCATCAGTAAATTCAATTGATGAAACTGATGATGTATTTTGATGGTGGTAGAAACTATTGGATTCAATAGGTACATAAAATTAATCATATTATTGAAAGTATCTACACCTATTAAAAAGAAAAAAAATCACGATGCAAATTACCACAATCTCAAAACACCAAAAAATCTCAAAACAAACAGGTAAAAATAATCAACATGATCCTTCATCTAGTTAAATCTATAATTGACAAAGACCTGAAACGCTAGAACGTGGACAAAACCTAACTGAATAATAGCTGTACAGTGTCAAAGGTTGGATCCTTCATTTACTATAATTGGTCGGTTCAGTTGGATGTGCTTTTTGATTATTGGTTTAACTTTACCAAAGGCTTTTATCATAAATACTACAACCGTTTAATAATGTTAGTAATTCTTTGATTAAATATGGATGTTTAGATTGTATATTGCCTGCTTTATAAGAACTTGTGTAGTCCTTAATTGTAATATTTGACTGACTTATATATATGTGTGTTTTATCACAATTTTATTATAAACTACATTCCCAGAATCTATACTAATATTATAAAGCTGAAGAGTTTATTGTTTGTTTGAACGCGCTAATCTCAAGGAACTACTGGTCTAATAATTTGAAAAATTATTTCGGTGTTAGATAGCCCATTTATCGAGGAAGGCTATAGGATATATATCATTAGGTACGCTAAGACCAACAGGCGCGGAGCAATGCGGGTGAAACCGCGCGGAACAGCTAGTGTTTAATAAGGTTAGTAATTCTTTGATTAATTATTATTATTGATAGGTATTCTATGAGCGCGATGTCGTCTTTAATTTAAATGTCCGATTGATTGAGCACGTGGATTTCATACGAATGTCTCATTTTAACATATACTTGTAATTTTTTTGATTTTCATATTTTATAAGACCTTTTTTCTTCTTTGTAATTTAGCGACTTGTCAGTATATGCAGATGATTTCATAATAAATGTCTTCTTTGTGAGTTATGTATCGCTTTACGGTTTTTTTTTTTGAAGTGAAAACTTCTTTAGCGGCGTTGGGTCTCTTCTTAAACTCGCGTCAGGACACGTGGCCTGATCGAAAAAGCGTAAGACGGATGTTTTTTTTTTTAGCTCTTATATTCCATGCGTAAGACGGATACCATTCTAAAATATCAAACATGCTGAACGTTAATAATCAAGTTTTCACTTCTGCCGGCACTCCCGGAGTGCAACCCGTCTTTTTTTAAAAGGTGCAGAAAGATGTGCAATGTACATCTGAAAGACTTCGACTATTTCTAACTTTTTAGACTTTTAAGTCTCCAACAGGAATCAAACCCAACGCCATGTTACCTACCGTATTCAATCTTCATGAGACTTTATAATAATATAGCTTTTGTTTTTAAATATAACACACATGATAGCATCCGATAAAACAATATCATCCGTTTCTATCAAGCCAATCCAACCGTTCACAATAAAATATACCTTTTCTTCATGTTCCCACAACATAAAAATTCACCATGCATTCGGAATGAGAAAAGAAAACATCCAATTCCTATGGTCTTGTTTTTATAAGACGTCGCGGAGCGAGGTTGAAAAAATAGAGTACGTGTAAGCAAATAATTCCCTTTGTCAGTTTGTGGTAGAGTTATTGTGTATACTAAAATACTAGCTTTCCACCCGCGGCTTCGCCCGCGCAGTCAAACTAAAACCCGCATAGTTCCCGTTCCCGTGGGATTACCGGGATAAAATCTATCCTATTTCCCGGGGTAAATAGTAGCCTATGTCCTTTCTCAGGTATCAAAATATCTCTATACCAAATTTAATGCAAATTGGTTCAATAGTTAAGGCGTGATTGAGTAACAGACAGACAGACAGAGTTACTTTCGCATTTATAATATTACTATGGATATAGTATAGGCTTGTAAGAAAGTGTTTCAATGTAAAGGTACTAGCTTTCCGCCCGTGTCAAATAAACCCGCATAGTTCCCGTATCCGTGGAATTTCCACGATAAATCCTATATTGTGTCAATCCAAGTTACCCTATGTGTGCTAAATTTCATTGTAATCGGTTCAGTAGTATTTGCGTGAAAGAGTAACAAACATACATACATACACATACATCCATCCTCACAAACTTTCGCATTTATAATATTAGTAGGAAGGTATGTAGTAAAGTTGCATAATAACTATAGCAGTTAGTCTAGTGTGGAATTACATACAATTTATAATACGGCATACCTAACAATCTATCGGGGTTTATGAAATTTCATCCAAATTGGTTGTGTAATTTATGCTATACATACAAATAAATCTTCACAATATTCAAGATAAATTTGTGCTTATAATATACGGTCTACATTACCTAGATTTCAGGCAGATCCTTTAGTCTTACAATGAGAAGAAAAAATACAGATAGAACATTGCGTGAATTTAATTTTAGGTTAAACTTAGGTTCTTTATTTCATGTTCACTTTGAGAAACTTGCCTTTACATTAATGTTACAAGAAATAAACATAGGTTTCAAACCGACAATCAAGCATAAACTGTTACAAATCTAGATTAACCAATCTACAATTTAATTCAATGTAAAACTAAATCACAGGTCAATTAAAAGACCTTGAAGATCGCGTGTTATAAATTGCATGAAAACCTTTATTCGGTAGCAATTTTGTGTGATATGAACGACACGTTTTACCCTTAGTCCGTGACAAACTTTTTGGATAGCTCTTAGTGATATTGTTTTTACGAAAATTGTTGCAATTTATTAGATTAGTATACTTTATTATGTTCAGTTTATTGCGTGATATGGACTTCCTGGTTTACATGTTTTGATGGCTATACGTGTAAGTTGATATTATGTTTAGGGTTTACGTTAAGGGGATATTTATCAGTAAACAAAAAAGTTGCAGAAACATTATAGTTTTTGTTACGAAAAAAACATGACAATTATACAAGTAAGAAACAGGTTATAGGTACATTCACAACCGTACATTATAGAGATAACTTTAAATGACAATTAAAAATTAGCTCATAAACGAGTATGTCTTTTTGCAAATATTATAATCATTACTATTTACTGCAAGACTTGGCGCTGTATTTTTCAGTAAAACATAATTTTCTTTTCATAATAATATGTAAATTAGACAATATTGTCAAACCTATTGTATTTTACAATCAATCATAATATAGTTCTACCAAGATTGTCTTGTCATCGATTCTATACGTTATTATGTTACTCCAGACTTCATTAGGCACCGACTATTCATGACCTGCTGCATACTGCATGATTGTGCTAAACCTTTGATTACCTAGCTGTTTTGCCAAGTGCCACTAGAAATGCTCCAGATTTCTGAGGCTTTGTAAGTTCCGCTTTTGACTAAGTTTTTGGCTCAATTTAGACCTAAAATGTTTGTGTATAAAAGTGCTTGAGTGTTTCTTGTAATAGCGTAGGCATATTAGTTTGAAAATTACGCTAGTTTATCAACGAAATAAAGTTCGTATTTAACATGAAATGTTCTGTACTTTGCACGTTTTGATATAATATTAATGTATCTTATCAGTATCTTTCTAATATTAATTAAATTAGAATTTTAACGAAGTTACAAAGGAACAGAGTTCAGTTGAGTATTTAGTATGGAATAACTACAACCACAGTTTGAGTACTTTTCGTGAGAGAAATTTCACCCATTTGAAGTATTGTTTTTGTAAAAATAGCTATCCTTATCTTACCTCAGTTTTCTATCTAGAAGAATGCAAAATTATACCTTGATATCTTCAATCTAAGTCTTCAATCGATTAACTTTTCCTTTCATTTACTCGATATTTAAATTTAATCGTTAATTAATAATATAATTAGGTCGTTAATTGCTCTCATCTTAATTGGACCGTCAATCTATGTAACGTTTTGCCAATAAACACCACGGGAATGTAGCATTATGTTGACAAGTGAATTTATACGCAATAAGTTAATTCATTTTCGTTTAAATTGGTATTTATCTTTAATTTTTAGCAAAGGCTTCTTGAGCTTAGAATCTTTGTAGTATTGACTGATACTAAATTAATTAAGTCATAAATTAATTGATCGATCGAACATGGTTTAGGTGAAAAACTAGTATTTAATAATATTGGAAAGAGTCTACTTCCATCGTTATCCCTCACAAAAAGCAGCACACTAAAAGTATAACAGCAATGAATTATGAACGACTCACACTACATTTTATTGTCTTAGAGTCGAATAAATATTTATTTCAAAGATTTACTATCTAGATACACATACGTCATAATATAGATCCGGGACAGTCCCCGGATGGCACCGGTTTTATGGATCATAAAAAACCCCTACAATACATATCTATGAATTATACGAAGCTTATGAATCCTAAACGCTTGGTTTTGGTATTTATTTGGTGATTGAAAGTGCGTCGTTTGAGTGTTTAATTGAAGGTATTCATAGTGTCTCTTTTAAAATTATATTGTTAGTTTGAATAGTTTTATTGTGAATGTAATTTACTATTCACTAATCGTGTCAGATTCCTAAAAGTTAAATGATAGAAAAAAATAAATAGTGTCCTAAAAACTTCTCGGCGTTTCAACGAAATTGTTAAAAAAAATACCATTATAAAATTCGCCCGGATTTTTAATCTAGTTGTAATTTTTCATTAAAATACAGTTACATCAAATATCATGAATCAAATATGATAAATAGTATAAAACATAATACAGATTTTAAAGCCTTGGAAAACTAGAGTGTACTTATTTTTAAACGTTTTACTAATTTTTGGAGCCAAAACGAACGAACCATCGAACCAAAAACCATTAAAATCCGTTCAACTTCAAGTAAGTGGTGGAAATAGCCCGAATTTCTTTTACATTTTCATTGATTATTTCATCAGCATTATGTTTGAATAAAATATCTCTATTATAACGAATAGAAATCAAAGGCTTTTTCAAACTTTTTTTTTTCTAAACTTTCTAGAGACATTTTAATTATAATTTTTTCGCGTAAAATACGCTAGGATATAGGATAATACTATCTCTATAACGAATTTTACAAGAATATTCAGTTAATTATTTCACTATACGAGCCAATATTTCGCCTCAAGACCTTGTTATTTTCTCCGAGGTAGTATGTAGGTAGGATAGTATGTTAATTGTGTTTACTTTAATTAATTACAACAGCTTACGAAAAATATGGGACATTTTCCTTCACCTAGAACAAGTTTACACGATTTTAATACGTAATTTTATGGTAACGACGTTATAATTTTTTTCTGTTGAATATTAGTATTATTTTAAGCTATTTAACTTATTATTTAATTAGTTTACTTTTTCCTAAATAATAATTAATTTGTATTGTTTATTAAACGTAACAATCAAATGTATCTATAGAAGTGCTAAAACTTCATAACTTTTATTTTATGTGTTTCGTTTGACTGGATTTAAAATTAAACCACATTATTTTGTACTAAGTTGGTATATAGTAATATTATTAATAAAATTATATTAGAATTTTTAATACTGTAGGTATATGAAAATCGTGCCGACAACATCATAATATTATTATGTTATCATTCTTCTTTATTATCACAAAATAAAATACCTAATATACAATAGATTTATCATTGTTCAAAAAACCACACGGAAAAAGTTAAGCATTTGAAACAATAGCTTACAAACGGTTTTGTCTGGCAATTTTGTGATTTATCTAATAGCATACAATGGGAAAAGTTGTGTACCATTTTGTTAAAATTGCAGTTAAAAACTAACAACTACAATGCGATGAAACTCCATTTGATATATTGTATTTTAGTCGTAGTTGACTGTTGATTGTATGAACTTTCGTATTGTGTTTAACTAGCCGTTTGCCCTGGCTTCGCCTGCGTTGATCCGGGATAAAATATCTTAAGTTCCTTGGTAGTTATATAGCTTAGTAACGGTTAAATAATTTTTTAATCGGACCAGTGGTTTTTGAGTTAAATCGTTACAAACAAAAACAAGTCTTGTTTTCATAACGTAGGTAAGTGCTCTAAAAATTATTTTGTTTGCTTTAATCAATAATCGAAACGCATGTCCTTATTTTGATAACAGTGTCGTAAGTAATTGAGTTGCTGATCTTATCATAAGTTAAAAGGAAATCTCAAAAATACAATAATTGTCACCCAAAGTAACATAACTGTGACAAAATGATAATAAAATCACAGTCATCACAATAAAATATATAATAATAAAACAATTTTATACACTACAAAAGTAACAATCGTCTTGACATCAATTCCTCAATAAAGAGATATCACAACCTCAATCTTAGGCCTTTGAAGGTCCTTGTCTTTGAAGAACTATCAATCGATATTATTAGTCAAGGTCCAAGAAAAATTGGAGAAATAAACACGAGAATAAACGTTGTATTCAGCAAATATTATAAGGTCATGAGCGAAATAAAATTGAAATCGATACAATAGAGAAGTTAAATGCCGTAATGTGATACTGGTTCTTTGATATATTTTATTTATTATCATACTAATAATAATGAATATTAAAAATGCGAAAGTAAGGAGGATGGATGTATGTGTATGTATGTTTTCTACACTTTCACGCAAATACTACTGAACCGTTTACAATGAAATTTAGCACACATATAGAGGATTACTTGGATTACCACATAGGTTTTATACTGGAAAACCCCATGGGAACGGGAACTATGCGAGTTTTTCTTTGAAAACGCGGTTGAAGTCGCGAGCGGAAAGCTAGTATTATAATAATATTATACAATTATACAGACATAATATTATTATGTACCTAGTGACAATGTACAAAGTTATATCTACGTAAGTATTTTTAAACGCATATTGACTAAATGTTATTGTTGTTTTTTTTTTCAATAAAATTATTTTTGCAACTAAAAAGGAATTCCCATTCTATATCAAAATATTGCAACAAAAACATTGTTCAACGCTATGTCAATTAAATAAGATTTTCAGTATATTTTCCAGTATTTGAATGCATCTTTTGTTACCTATATTTTTGTTGAAAAATTCGTTAGTTACAACTTTTGACAGCATGACGTTGGATGACGAATTCAAACCCGACTCAATTGAAAAATGCGGAAACAAATAGTTTCGTTAATGAATAACATGTAGTATTTGTATGCATGCAGTAGATATACACATATATTTTATAGTTGCTGAAGGCAGTTTGTGATAGGATGCCGTTTAATAAAGCGACTAGGCTCTTAATTAAATACAATGAAGCGAAAGCAATGAAATGAATGCCACGCGTTCTGTGTGTTTTGATTAGAGCCAGAACACGAATTTTGCGTTGTGGCTCTTTTACTGTGACCAAAGCGCGTTGTGAGCTATTTTATTTTGAGCATTTTTGGTCCTTGAGCTTAAAATATCACTACATGCGGTCTAGTAAAATTAAGTCGCCATGTGTCTGTATGCTTAGATCTTTAAAACAACGAAACAGATTTTCATGTTTTTTTTGTAATAGAAAGAGTGGATCTGAAGGAAATAAAAAGAACCTATTTCTTTAGTATTTTAATTTTTGAGTTTCAGACCAAGCGGACGAAACCACTGGCGGAAAGCTAGTATCTATAAATTATTACATTAATTATCAAACCGCAAACGCGTAAAAGTATGTATAAATTATTACATAATTATTAAACGTTTACACCCACACAATAACTGGCTAAATTGTTAAATAATCCACTTGCACTAAATATCATGCTAGCTCCATATACTGGCTATAAAAATAGTTCATAAACGTCTCATATGATAGTATTAAGTCCAGTTTAATTATCTTGTTATGATCCATAACGTTTTAATGAGAAAAATGTTACGTCCAGGAAATAACTTTATAGGTGTAATATTGTTTAAAGTTTAATGAACGGTTGTTTTAAAATACAATAATATGAAGTTTGAGGGATTTTGCTGTCCACTTTATTTTGTCTATATTATATTTGACAGTATTTATTTAACAATTGGCTAGTGTTCTTCACACATTTTGTCCTATCAAGTGCAGTGGTACAAATTTATAAAAGTAAATTAAAAATGTCACTGCTTTTATAGCGCGAATTTGTGAGGATAGATGAATCCAGGATGTTACTTTGACGCAAAAACTTTTGCGCGCAAATCTGACATACAGATTTTAAAGTAGATTATCACGTATTATACGTTTTTAAGAGCTAGCGCGCACGAGCAACTTTGTCTCCGCGACTATTTTGTCTCTCCCACCCATGGGCTAGTATGAAAGTGCGCGCACGTAGCGACGCAACTCCCCATACAATTGATGGGAGAGACAAAATAGTTGCGGAGACAAAGTTGCTCGTGCGCGCTAGCTTGCATATCCAGTTGGATATGCCAATGAAGCCGTATAGTAAGTAGTAAGTATAGTAGAGAATATGAATGTTATACTTCTACTACTATACTTTATTTATAACATTACTCTTTACACCCGCAAAGTCAAAGGAAATTCTCATAGGAATAAGATGTTTCACCAAGAGTAGCCTATTTCACTGTCTAGCCAGCTTTCTCATAACATTAAATTACCACAACACCGTACCCTTGCGACAAAACACAAACAAACAAACAAAAACATTGTTATCTTTTTAACATTAGTAAGAATAGTCGTACTAAAAATGTATGTAAGACCTAATTACCAAATTGTAAGACATTACCGTTTAAACAGCGTAACGAGCCAAGGTATTTGCGGCAGACGATTAAGTCCTGCGGTGCCGTGATACGACTAGTTGCAGAGTTTCAGCTTAGGAGCGATAATCCAGCTGGTTCATAGCTATGAGAATAGTTTTCTTAATATAAACGGAAGGTGGAATAAGTATTCCTATAAAGATAAATATAGAGTACAAATTCCTTTACAAACAAGGAAGTCCTACGTTTTCTATAAGCTTTAATGCGATATAGGTGTATTTAATCATGGATTTATAGATGAAGGTCTGATTGCTCGATTTTGCTTTTGTCTCTTTTTTATGAAATAAATATTAAATTAATGTAAAGTGAGTATGCAATGGATTATCAATAGGTTGTAAAATAATTCATTTGATAGGTAATATGAATGGGTAGCAGCTATGTGTTTTTTTAATCGTTAAAGCTAAGCACAATAATCTAGCTGGTTCACAGTTGCGGCAATTAGGATATGTATTAGATTTTCTTAATGTGTCGTGTAGCTTAATACAGAAAGAATTTTCTAGGAGCTCTAAGACTGCGATAGAGGTGTAGGACCTAGGTAAAAGTGGGATTAGCATTTAGTGTCACCATTTATTGCTCAAAATGGCTCGGTTAGTATAATTGAAATTTTCTGGAAGTTCTGTGGTTATTTCAAGTGAATGAAAGTTAACTAATTAACAGGAGTTTTAGAGCGATTTCAGTTATTTTTGTACCCTTTTGCATAATATTCCTGACATTTTTAGAAAATAGGTATTATTTATTGCTACGAGGTGTTAATAAATTAGCAGTCGAGTTTTTTTGTTTTCATGATAATAATAATTCTTTGACATACCTCATAAAACTAAATAGTTTTATGAGGTATTCAAATTTACTAATTAAAAGCTTAAGAAACGCTTTAAAAATTAAAATTAATTATTAATTAATAAGTACATAAAGTAACATAGTCACTTACCATGTTCGAAATTACGTAGCTTTTGTTCAATAACAAACTTTAAATAATCTACGACACTTTGGAGTTACGGCATCGGCCATAATCGTATATTACAATAAGTTATGGTAATATTGTCATATCTAAACGGGATTGAGTGTGTGAATAATATTATTACAATTTATCTGGTTTCTCTATTATATATATTGCATTAATATGGTGTGAATTTATTTGTAGTATAAGTTTGCAAATTACATCATCATCATCAGCCCATATATGTTCTGAATGCTGGGACACGGGCCTCCTATGAGGCCGAACCTAGCACGCTGGCCAGTTGGCCAAGTGCCGGTTGGCGGATTAAAACCTATTAATTAATGACTCAAACACTACATTGAAAAAAGTAAAACTAATGTTCAATTATAATTCTATCGCAACAATTTGAGTAAAAAATCGATTAATACATAACTGCTTACTCAAAGCATACAGCGGAAGCTATCAAAACAGGAATATTTTTTCCCGCTTTTCCTAACTTTTATTGCTGAGCCTTATTGATTTTGCACTCCTCAATAAATGACTATCTTACACAAAACGATCAATTCAATCCATTAATTCTGGAGTTAAACGCATAAGCCAGAAAACAGTATGACTTCTTCACTACATAGTATAAAACAAAGTCGCTTTCTCTGTCCCTATGTCCCAACGTCCGTTTGTATGCTTAAATCTTTAAAACTACGCAACGGATATTGATGCGTTTTTTTAATAGATAGAGTGATTCAAGAGGAAGGTTTTAGTATATATTATTATGTTTTAGACAAAGCGGGCGAAGCCGCGGGCGGTAAGCTAGTATATTATAAAGCTGAAGAGTGTCTTGTTTATCCTACTAATATTATAAATGCGAAAGTTTGTGAGGATGTGTATATGTGTGTATGTTACTCTTTCACGCAAATACTTCTGAACCGATTAAAATGAAATTTAGCACACATATAGACGGTAACTTGGATTAACACAGGAACGGGAACTATGCGGATTTTTCTTTGAAAATGCGAGCGAAGCCGCGGGCGGAAAGCTAGTTTCGTTTATGAATATTACTAATAGATCGCGATAATTTTTTAAAACTTTAACATTTTTTTTGCCAAATAATATTTTTCTTGAATCAACACAAAAAATAAGATCAAATCGCGAAGATCAATACCGTATACTAATCCCAGATAATACCTACTTATTATTATTAATCCTTTTGGATAAACTTGTCTATTCTGATTTCCCAGGCCGCGGGTTATTAATTTTATTCAATCCTCTGGGAAATTATTTGTTATTGATGCCTTTTGTTTAATAAAACTTTATTGCTATGTTTTTCACTATAACTACATAGTTATATTTGCGTTGGCTGATTTTTCTAAAGAATTAAAATGTATATAAATGCACATGCCTTCTATTCTTCGATTGTACCAAAGGTTGTCTAGTAGAAATGATTCAAAAGTGATTAGACCGCCTTACTTTGAAGCTACCTGACCGACTTTAAACGGACAGATTTAATTCAAACTTTGTAAACTTATCAAGGATCGGTGACAATACAATAAATAGCGCGTTTTTTTAGTTAAGTTTTTATCTATTTTTACTAAGTACAATCGCATTGACCGCCTCCTTGGTACAGTGGTTGACGCTTGAGCATAGCACCGAGGGGTCCTGGGTTCGATTCCCGGTGGTGACGAAGAAAAAAAATGTCTTGGTCTGGTAGGACACAGAAGGCTGATCACCTACTTGTCCCTAAAGAAAATCTATCTGTGAAACAGATGTATAATGCATCTGCCCCTTACCCCACTTGGGGACATGGGACTTCACTTTTACTATGTACAACACTATATTTATGTATTAAATATTCTATGACTATAATATTACTGGTCTGGTACTCATAATGACCTTAATTTTATCTAGCAGCTATCTCAAACCTTGACCTCTACTAGTTAAGAATAATTACAATAGCAAAGACGTCCATCCGATTAATTATCATTTCTTTAACATGCAAATATTTTCTTGGCAAGTGAAATTGATTTAAATTTCAAATGTAGCTTTTTAGTATATTATATTTGAAGAACAATTGAGAATAAGTGATTTGTTGTAAGAAAAATGTGTTAATTTTAATTACTTTATTGTTATAAAAATCTGTATTTACGATAACGATACAAATAATTGTATTTTCTTTCTTTCTTTCTTTCAAAAGGGCGGATTCTTTAATAGATTATGCAGTGTAAAAGAAGACTCTCTATATTATAATAATAGTAATAGTAATAAAAGGGCGTAGGGATGTGACGACCCCATCGCCCACGGTTGGAATATCTATTGTCTACGTGACAGTAGATATTCCACCCGTGCAATCAGTCAACCCGCAGGACACCTTGTGGCGGGGTGTCGGGGAGTAGCGACCCCGCGGGAACCGAGTGCTCCCGGGGGAGGCCCCTATCTTCATCTCCGGCTTGCCTTCACCGGCCGGTCGGAGTGAAGCCTGATGAGGACAGGACCCCCACCTCTGGCTTGCCTTAACCGGCCGGCCAGAGTGGAGTCGCGAGAGCTTTTAGCTCGAAGGGTGGATGCGAAGTGTAAGTGGCGAGTGGGCACGTGATGCTGGACCCTCAGGGAGCGCGTGATCGTCGTTTAAAGTCCAAGGACGCCTCTCCACCCTTAGCTGCTCACAATATGTTGCCCCCTTGTCGCACTATTGCAGCGACTTATTTCGGGGGCCCATACAGTGAGAGGGCGAGTCACCACCTGCCAACATATTTTTACTTTCTTTTAGTAGAAAGGCAGGTGCCATAGTTTCCAATAGTCCCCAAATACCGGCCCATTTAACATCCCACTCCATAGCCCAGTTTATTTTGTTTTTCCATATTTCGAAATAGTCCTACATCGGCCGCGGACTGCCTAGGACTGTATCTCTATAGTGCAGTCATGGGCAGGCTGCGGCTGGTGTCCCACAACACAGTAAAGTTCTCTAAAGGGCCTCTGCGTGTTGGATCCGTGTCCCCACGTAAGCCTTCCAAAGGACCGGGTACCTTCCTTATGATGGTACCCGAGTATTATGGAATAGTAATAATTTCTGAGTAGTGTGACAATTGGAACTACCACTCCCGCGAACTTACACTTCGCTTAGAACCAGGAGAAGAAAATAAACCGTACTTTTTATCCCTAAAATTTTGACAACTAGGGCGGAGATGGGACGTACAGCTAGATATACATAAATAACACAAAAATAATCACATTAATCTCGTATCTAATAAACAACAAAGCTATTCGACCGATTTTAAATACTCATTTACCATTAGAAAGGTACATCTTTGCCGAGTAGATTAGGTAACATTTTTATTTCGTCGGGTCACTTCGAAGTGCAAGCTAAGCCGTAACGAAAGGCAATTAATAACTATATTTCAGACAAATTTCATGTATTTATATTTTATTCATATTATAATACATTTCAATTATGACCAGCTTCGACGGACGGATGCATTAAAGCAACTGTAATTAATTTAATGAATAAATTTAAATACGGCTTAAATTATTGGACCATGTTGTGATTGATTCGCGTGCCTAAATTCTGTTTATTTGAATGCAATAATTAATTAAAATTTATACAAAGCATGGACTTAGTACGATTGTTGCAAAACATATTTGTGGGCAAATGGTTGTTAATTTCCTTTTTCATCATTAAAATCCTGCTGCATAAATTACATATTACATATCACTACATAGTGCATAGTATATTTTAACAAATTCACATTGTCTGTCCCTATGTAGATATGCTTAAATCTTTAAAAGTACACAGATATTGTTGCGGTTTTTTAATAGATAGAGTGAATCAAGAGGAAGGTTTTAGTATATTATTATTTATGAAGTTTAAGACAAAGTGGGCGAAGCCGGGGGCAAAAAGATAGTATTAGCTATACCTATAATTAAGCCCCGCGTCGTGGCAATTGCATTGCGATAGTTTCCTCTTTCATTTGAAATAATAATGTGATCTTTAATAATTATTAATTTCCATTTTTGGCACCCTTGTCTCAAATCATCGCCCGCGTACCCGCTTCAAACTGGCCACATCACAGTCATTAATAACTGTGAAAAATCACTGTTATTTTTCACGCTTTGTCACACTAATATATTCGCAAAGCTGTTGAAGTTAGAGCCTCTCGAAATTGTTAAGTTTCCACGTCTCCACCATTCATAACCACAGCCTTCTAGGGACACGTTCGTCCCGATTCTTAGGGCATAAAATTCGCACCTTTTTTCTTCAAATATAAATTATGATTCATTGCCAGTATTTTGGTGTCAGCTTTGAAGTTTCAGCGAAATTTCACATGCTGTGATTTACGAAACGCGTTGAGACGGAGTTTACGTGATGAATAAATGTGTTTGAATTATTTGGAATTAAAAAGGATAAGAAATATCGTATGTAGGTATATTATATAACACAATAATATCATTTTCCTGTGTGCAATTGGCCTAAACATCATTCAGTTCTATTCGCTCTGCTATTCTGGTGCGTTTGAATTTCCTTTATGATATTGAGCACAAAATACATAGTTTACGTCTAACCAAAAAGCATTTGTACAAGATTATATTTTATTGTATTATATTGTAACTCCATTCATTCTTAACTTATATTTGTAGTTAGGATTATTATTGTATCAAGTATAGTTTTTTTACACAGTGAGAATGAAAATGTATTAGTGCATTAATTAATTTATTTATGCCAATAAAAAATTAATCCTTTTATTTTTTACACTGTTTTACCGTCAAGCAAAATACAAAAATTTTGCACATGTAGGCCGTAGGTTTTCCTATACCTTGATAATACAATATACCTTACACAAAAATATAATTTGATAATTTCCTCTACAGATTTAACCAATGTCAAGCTAATTCAAAGAACTCTTACCAACTTTTATTAGCTTCCTTGACTCGTTCAGATAAATTCTGTAGATCCTCTATGAATAACAAATATTACAGCGATCGCAGCTCAGAATTTTAAATCTGACTCAAGTTACAGTGGCTCCCAATGGGATATATTTTTATAACTAAACGGATTATAGATATGGTAAATAAGCTCTTATATGAAGGGTTTATTGACCTGTCTTAACTCTACAGTTTTTATGTGAAAAGTTTATTGAGCTATGTGTTCGTGTATTTTTACTTTTTAGATATTTCCTGAGTGTCGTGAATAAGATAGATATTGTATTTATTATAGCATGAAACATTAAATTCAAATGCTCTATATTACATTTGAAATCATTAACGAAATTTCTGAAAAAATAATATTAACACAATGAAAGTGATCTAAAGTATGAATCAATTAAAATAATGAATAAATGAAAATATTACAAACCATCACACTTAAAATGGCAGTATTGTATTTAACTATGACCCTTATAATAATAATTATATTCTTTCCATATCAATATCTGTAGTTACCTAAAAATTTGTATAAATCACTAATTTTAACACAAATGCAAGTTAATACATCTTAAAAAGCTCATACATTTTACCTCCTATTATAAAAATGAGCCATGACCTTAACGTAAAAAGGACATCGCTAACTTTAACACCCAGTACTCTTTGTAATTTTAAGACGCCCCAAGAACTTTCCAACTGGTTTCTCTAGTGTATAGAACGTTCTAGATGCAAAAAGTCACTTTACAACTAATAGTAGAGGGAAATGGAGGAACTTAGCCTTTTAAAGTGTTGTGCTTCGATTGTTTTAGTGTATGAAGTTTTTTCTTTAATTGGTTAAGTCTAACTTGTTAAAACTAAAAGGCTATAGGGATAATGTCTCAGTAGAGAATTACCTTAAAAGCTTAATTAGAATCTATACCTAATATTATAAAGCTGAAGAGTTTGTTTGTTTGTTTACATCTCAGGAACTGGTCCGAAATGAAAAACAATTTCGGTTTTAGATAGCCCATTTATCGAAGAAGGGTATAGGCAAGGGTAACATCACGCTAAGATCAATAGGAGAGAAGCAATGCGGGAAGCAATGCAAAACTTCGGGGCAAAGCTAGAGCTTTTATAAAAGTATTTTTAACAAGTAGATATTATGAACAATTTCTTCTGAGAAGAGCCTGTTAGGAATTCTTGTAATTTATTTCAAATTAGATAAGATATTGTAGAAGTTAATTAATGTTCTTTACTACGTATCTACAACGTAATTTTAAACTATACTAGGTATTTAATATTATATAGAGTAAGTGCTGATTTACACAGGGTCAGTAACTGACTACAAATTCGAGGCAAATCAGTGCTGACCCGAAAAAAAACCCTGTGTAAACAGATTTGAAGTCAGTACAGAGGCTTGAAGTCTATGTAAACAGTTAAAGTCAGTCGCGGCGCCGAATTTCGGCGCCGCGACTTTCTTGTCTACTGACCCTGTGTAAATCAGCACTTACTTTTAATAGCAGTAGTCTATTATTATTTTAATGAGAGAAAGTATGATGAAATTATAAATGTTAGCTAATGTAAGCAGTAAGAAATAAATTAAAACACTATATATTACTAGCTTTCCGCCCGCGGCTTCGCCCGCTTTATCTAAATTCTAATAAATTATATAAACCTTTCTCTTGAACAACTCTATTCATTATTAAAAAAAAACCGCATCATAATCCTTTGCGAAATTTTAAGATTTAAGCGTACATTATAGGGACATGGAACCTTCCATGAACCTTCCCGATTGCCGAGGCAAGTAATGCTTGGTGCAGTTGCACATGCTAAAAGAGGCATCGGAAGACCTTTGCTGCGTTTTAAAGACAGTGTGAAACGTGACATGTCTACGTTCAAGATCAACCCCCCAGACTGGGAAAAGCTCGCCCAAAACCGAACATCTTGGCGTAGTCTTGTTCATGAGGGTTGTAAGGCACACGATCGCAGTTGGTTCGATGCTCTGCGTGATCGTCGGACTAGAATAAATAATTCATCACCAGTCACATCATCAACATATAAGTGCAGGAGTTGTGGGCGCTCTTGTCGCTCCAGAATCGGGCTCTTCAGCCATGAACGACGCTGCCCTAAATTATAACAATAATAAAATAACTCATATTACAATTAATTAAATTAACTTATATAATATACTAAATTGCTACATTAATAGAATTTTAACTTAGTAATTAAAATGTAACTGCATATATAATCTACCATAGATTTAATAGGCCAACGACGACGACGACGATAGGGACATAGGGACAGAGAAAGCGACTTTGTTTAATACTATGTAGTGATAACCTTCTAGTACATTGAACCATTCGATTGACGTGATCACGTGATAACGCCTGTCATAGCTGTCAAATGTCTAGGAAATAATATTAATTTGTTTTTCTCTATTTCGAGGTTACAAAAATGTATGTTATTCAACAAATAGTTCCATCAAGCTACAATAAAGCTTACAAAACTAGTCAATAATAAATCAGCACATTATTTAGTTGTAAGTAAAGATATATCAAAGTTTATATAAATATTTATAACCGTAAACGGTATCTGTGGGATTTCTTTCCAATAGACGTCTGTCACAAGGGGGATTACCCGGACCCTGGCTTCCCCGGCTCTAACGTATGTGTTTGAGTTTCTTATAAAAGTTTGGGAGAAAATTTCGTCAAATACTGTTTTATGGTTAGGTACTAAGAAGAGGGTTTTGTACATGGTTGTGTATGAGTTGAGTGTGTGTGTGTAAGTGCGTGTGAGTGTGCAATTTGACTTGTCCAGAACAAGTCAAGTTGCACACTGACACGCACTACAATATATACTGGCTAGGTACTGTTTTTGTTTAATAATTAGGTAACATGCAAAATAATTTTTATGGGTAATGTTACGAAACCACATATGTAATATGTTTTATGAAGCAAAAAAAATCGTATGATTTTCTTTTTCAGATTAAAGTTCATTAAATGCATATTTTTACATGCAATATTTTAATGGTTAATCATAAGACTGCACTGTAGTATCAAAAGAAAAAAAAAATAAATTTTACTAAACTAAAAATTCGTTTGGCTCCCGCACTTTTGTATTATTATACAAATTAAATACCAACTCTATCACCCTAGAATAAAGTATATTTTTACGTAACAAAATAGTGTTTTTATAATCTCGTCACTGAAATTTTCATAATGTCGTACTTAATGTAAATTTTATCAACGTGTACCTACAGAGGAAACACGAACGTGAGCGGTGTGTGAATTATTTCGAGAACAATCTATTAGTATGATACCACAATATATTAAACAATATATTATATTCCTTTATGTTTGTATAACTTGGCATAAACTGAGTAAAATTCGACACTGAAGGCTTAGACGCCTACTTATATAATCCTACACATAGGACTATATTTATATTAGGTAATAAAACATAAAATATATATTACTATACTATCCTTTCGCCTGCGGCTTCGCCCGCTTTGTCTAAAACCTAATAAATTATATTATACTAAAACCTTCGTCTTCAAACTCTATCTATTTAAAATAAACTATCAAAATCTGTGGCGTAATTTTTAAGATCTAAGCATATTTCAACGGAGCGGAGTTATTTTAAAATAAAATAAAATTAAATAATTAAATTCCAGTATACAAAATAATATTAAATTAAATATAAAGATCATTCGTATTTATTTTCTTTCCTATAAAAGGAAATATTCAGTTTATGGGAATAAATTATGATATTTCATACTATAAGCTTAGCAAAGCGTCTATACTGGGATCTGGGTATAAAAACTTCGACTTTACAAGTAGAGCGTGACCTTAAAAATTGGTAACTCAATAAGTGTTCTGTCCCTTAGTTATCTGAGACAAGGAATGATTAGTTTAAGGATGTATTAAAAGTTTAAATTGAAGGACTCTAGTTCAGTGTGAAGTATGGAGAAATGCATTTGACTGTGTTCCTTGCTCAGCTTTATTTCTGTTATAAAATTTTTAATTATAAAAGCAATTAGTAATGTCTATGAAATATATGTTTTGTAAAATGAGACTCTGATATTTGAATGATGTAATTTTTTGGAGATCAAACCAAGGATTGTTCGACACCTAAAAAAGAGAGAGATTTGAAATAACTTACTTGGCGTTTATTCTTATTAATTGTTATCAGCAGAGATAATTACAATCAATACAATAATCTTCTTAATATATATAAATCTCGTGTCACAATGTTTGTCCTCAATGGACTCCTAAACCACTTAACCGATTATAATAAAATTCGCACACCATGTGCAGTTCAATCCAACTTGAGAGATAGGATAGTATAAATCTCAAATCGTTTTAGAGAAAGCGGGCGAAGCCGCGGGCGGTAAGCTAGTAATATATAGATTATAGTTTTTACGTATTGCGTGCCTACTTAGTAAATATTAATTATTATTAATATGTGGGATTGCGGTCGTAATCATGTTAGGTAACTTATTAACTTGATATTTATGTGATAAATATGCGACTATATGTGAGTATATGACACTAACAATGTCCTCATCATAAACCGCCTCTAAAAACTAATCTTCTCTATACGGCATGACGGAAACTTCTTCCAGGAGATATTACTACATGATACTAAATATAATACTGGACGACGAAGCTTAAGACGACCTCCCACAAGATGGACAGACGATCTGGTCCTAGTGGCAGAGAGCCGCTGGATGCAGGCCGCCGGTGACCGGTCGTACTGGAAATCTTTGATGGAGGCCTTTGTCCAGCAGTGGACGTCCCACGGCTGAAACGAACGAACGAACGAACGAACTAAATAATCTAACAGACCAACATACAAAACTCTAAAGCTAGAAGAGTAACAGTGAACGAAATAAATCGCATAGATTTAATGTGCAAGCCTACAAAACCCGTTAGATTTTTCACTTTATCGCCTCGCTATGTGTTGAAAATTTATAGCATATAAAATCTATTGTCAACAAACGTGGATTTATTATTCATTCGGGAGCAAAACATTTGTTTTCTCATTGATTTTAATAGAAATGTTTGAGGTTTCTTTGTTATAGTGGTACATTACAATTATTATATTGTGCTTTTCACGAATAATGTAAACGGATATTCCTGTCCTGTATTTTAATGTAATTTAGAATATTTTATTTTGCGTGTATAATAAGGTCCAAATCTAAAAGGCTGTTTACATGCAAATAACAAAAACAATGTTTAGTATTAAAATACTAACATGAAGACAATGTATGTATCACGAAGACAAGGTTTAAAAAATTATAATCCATTTTATCGTGACACAAAGTATTTTATGAAGTTACTTGGTTTTGGCATAACATTATTTTTACATTTCTCTAAGATGTGGATCTGAAAATGATCATAAAAGGTTTATTTAACCTTTGTAAAAGTTGACAGTAAGCCTTATATTTGTTACTAGCTGCGCTTCGCGGTTTCACCCATGTAGCTCCGCTCCTGTTGGTCTTAACTCTTAGCGTTATGATATTACCCTGTAGCCTTCCTCGATAAATGGGCAATCTATCACCGAAATAATTTTTCAAATCGGCCCAGTAGATCCTGAGATTAGCGCGTTCAAACAAACAAACAATCTCTTTAGCTTTATAATATTAGAGGTAGTATAGATAATTATCGTTGATATGTCCATCTCGAATTCGGCGATCGAAACAAAAAATATATCGAAAATAATGCATTTTTCATATAACGTTCCTGATAATTTTCTAGTACATTTACAAGGGATTTGTGTAATGGAGGGCATAATAGTAAAGTACGGGATCGAAATAGTGTCGAGTTTATTTGAAGTTTTGCTTTTCTGGTGAAGCTTCAGCGCGTCTGTTTTTTATTCTGTGGCTGTGAATGGGGTGTAATTGAGCGAGTTTATATAAAAAGGAGAGAAAACTTTATGTACGACTAATTATTAAGTGTACGTCTTTACATATTTACATGTAGACTTTATTAAACAAAATAATATAAGTAAGTAGTTCTAGTACAAACTAATAAAGAACAAATATTTTGCCCAATATACGGCCTTATTGCTACGCAGCAATCTCTGCCAGGCAACCTGGTAGGAAAGGTACATAGTATGAAGCAAAGACGCTTCCTGCTTTGTAGTTTAGTTAGTTCATGTTTGTAGAAACAGCTTTCCGAACCGATGGTACCTAAATTAATAGTTTTCTGTAGTTTGATTCAAAAGCGCTTCTAGTTCACGTCTGGTTGAATGAAGAAGTGTTTGAGTTTGATTTTGAATTATCACATTAGAAGCTTAAATATTTACTTAAGCACAATTCAGAACGTAAGAATTTTATGTCAGAAAATAGCATCTAAATATCTTTAATTATTTCTTTTCGTTTTAGTAATAGGCGATATTAATTACCTTTCATATTCATTCCAACTAATCAATATTTGCGCACCCCTCATATTTCTTATAATGAAAAATAAGTGGCCAATATAGACCTTAAGACGTCCTTACCCCGATTGCCTTTTAAGGATAATATAGAGATAATAACATGTCTTTTCCGACCTCTTGATAAGGGTCTTAGATGTTCCACAAGATTTATTTCTGTGGTATAAAGTTAATAAGTTAGATAACTAATAGTAGAGAGAAAATGGAAGGTTGTTGTAGGTTTTGTAAAGCTTTTAATGGTAATAAATTAATTCATATTGTTTAAAATACTTTTTGAATTGAAAACTTCTTTAGCGGCGTTGGGTATAAAATCTTAAACTCGCGTCAGTACACGTGGCCTGATCGAAAAAGCGTAAGACGGATTTTTTTTTAGCCCTTAGGTATATTCCATGCGTAAGACGGATACCATTCCAAAATATCAAACATGCTGAACGTTAATAATCAAGTTTTCACTTCTGCCGGCACTCCCGGAGTGCAACCCGTCTTTTTTTTTAGCTTTGGAATATAGGTATTTTTATTAACTCTATAGATCATATTTTTATTGAAAACATATAGGTATATAAAAATTTCTAAATTACTCAGATTTTTTAAATATTTATCTACCAAATAAGATTTTTCACATAAAGATGGTAAGTAATAGGAAAATAGACCATAGCTGATAGTGTTAGCTATATGTTGTGCCTATGAATTGCATTGAGCGCTTTAATAATAATAATAATTCAAACAGTATCAGCAATGAACCCGCTACATATACACTAATATTACAAAGAGGAAAACTTTGTTTGTTTGATTGTAACGAATAGGCTCATAAACTACTGGACCGATTTTAAAAATTCTTTCACCATTCGAAAGCTACATTATTCACGTGTAACATAGGCTAGGTTTTATTCCGGAAATCCCACGGGAACGGGAACTATTGCGAGTTTTTCTTTGAAAACGCGGGCGAAGCCGCAGGCGGAAAGCTAGTTTTTAAAATACACACAAAAAGACGTTGCAGTTTTAAATGTATAACTAGCTTGGGAACGTGACAAGTCTATACTTGTAGCCATCTTGGAACTACTATCCATACTAATCAGGGATTGCAACTGTATTATGTTCAAGACTATGTAATTAAGATGTACTAATTATGTATTTATCTTTGTTTAGATGCAGTACGTATAAATTAATAAAAAAAAGTGTGCGTGTACTAGTGTACACACTTAAAAAGTGAAACTTCTTTATGACCTTATTTTTCACAAAATAATTTACTAGATGCAACTTTACAGAAATACGTCGAATCACGCGTGGTAGGGATAAGAAAAAGATGGCGCGTAACGGAAAAATGTCACGCGTAACGAAAAAATGTTACACTAATTTTTTTTCCAACCCCGATAAAGAAGTTTCACTTCATAAATGTGTGCGTGTACCTACTACTAGTGTTCACACGTAAGAAGTGAAACTTCTTTATGACCTTATTTTTCAGAAAATAATTTACTAGATGCAACTTTACAGAAATACGTCGAATCACGCGTGGTATGGATAAGAAAAGATGGCGCGTAACGGTAAAATGTCACGCGTAACGAAAAAATGTTACACTAAATTTTTTATCAACCCCGATAAAGAAGTTTCACTTCAAAAAGAGGCCTACTAAAATTTGGGTACATAGATACTAGAGTTTCAAAATTAAGAAGATAAGGTGTTATTCATTAAATCAATATCATAATAAATAAATGTTATTATTATGTGTTATTAACACGGGCCATAACGTAATTTGACCCTTCTTCAGATACACCTACGTCTTAATTTGAAATAAAAAAAGTAATACTTGAAGAAGTAATAATGAATAATAAACAATAATGAAGTACTTAATAATAATTGTACCCACATTCTCTGTGGCAATTATAAGCATCTCCTAATACTTCAATATGGATTAACATAATATTTAATAAATGTTGGACACAACCTGTAGATGGTCATTATACGTTTTCTTCAGAACAATATAATTTCCTAAAATGTACTCGTCTAAAAATCCCTCCCAAAAACCAAATGATAAAACATCTAGACACGCGGCAGCGTGTCAAGCCGAGTTCAAGCGAAGAGAACTGGCGAGCAGCAGCCGTGTGTATATTTACACGAACCATTTCGAGCCACTTTTCACCCCCTTATAACTCGAAAACTATTTAAGTTAAATAAACCAAATTTGGTACATATCAAGAGGACCTCAAGATAAACAAGAACCTTAAATTTCATAAATACAGATTAAACAGTTGCGTAGATATTAATATCCAAAAATCGCAATTTTTAAGACTGACTGACTTATAGACATATACAAAACCTAACCCACTTCCAGATGACCTAGAAAGTTCAAATTTTGTAATCAACTAGGTAATAGTGAGTGTACAAAGGAAAAAATCAGAAAATACTGAATTTATCTGTATTTAATTTTTTTTTCAATGACATTAATTTTGTTTGTATGGAAAAATGGAAAAGTTTATAAAAATAGAAAATATTATATTCACCTTACTAGTCTTAAAAAATAGATCAAAACTAGTCAGTGGCCGAAAAAAATTTTGAAATCCATCAATAAATGACTGAGATATAGATTATTGAAGTTTACACATTTTAGCGCGAAACATCTGTAGATTCGATGCGCCTCTGACATCACACTCACTCGCGCTAGTATCGCTAGGGCGGATTACTTCGATTGCATGATTTCTTTATTCAAAACTGTTATTAAACGAAAAATAAAAGAAAATTGTAATAAAAATATTGCTCATACATTTATAATTTTACAAATTCACATTTCTTTATTCTTTATTTATGAGTGTTTAGTTTATTTTTAATTTCAGTGTAATGGAAGAAGGCTTTGTCGAAGGTCGAAATGATTTAATTTGCGTAATTATAAGTGAAACATCTTTAGGCGCGTTTAGAGTAAAATTTCAAAATCTCGTCATGGCAATACCGTAACGTCATGGAGTAAAGCGACGATTCTTCTACAACGATCGTTGCATCTTTGTAATAGTGTGTGTACATATTCACGCTGGATGCTTAGAAAATCATGTAATCTTTTTAAACAGAAAACGAGTTTAAAAAATTGCAGATAATGACGGGGCAATGTGCGCTGACATTCATAACATACAAGAAAATATAGAAAATAATACTAAACAAACCATACAACGAATCCGCAAGAAAAAATATAAAAAAAATCGTATATAAAAAGTATTATATTCATAAAGTAAATCAAATTTGCAGAGTAATTTTCTGTACAAAAAGTAATGATATCCCACCAAAAACATAAATGTAAAAATTGGAGCCGAGTTCAATCGTTGACTTAATTTGCCAAAAAAGAAATGAGATCTAATTAATGTGTGCCAAGTTCTGCAGACAGTCCAGAAATTTATTTACAAAGATGTATTAAGTTCTTAGGTTGACTGAAAACTCAATTGTTTTATTTTCCCTTAGAGAACAATGTTTATTCCAAAATATAACTTTTTTAATTTGAATAATATAATTATTTTCACAAAGCAAACAACTAATGACCTATTGAACCCCATAATTTGATGAGGCTAGTTTTACATACTGTTTATATTTTGTGAAGTTCTAAAAACTAGCCTCATCAAATTATGGGGTTCAATAGGTCATTAGTTGTTTGCTTTGTGAAAATAATTATATTATTCAAATTAAAAAAGTTATATTTTGGAATAAACATTGTTCTCTAAGGGAAAATAAAACAATTGAGTTTTCAGTCAACCTAAGAACTTAATACATCTTTGTAAATAAATTTCTGGACTGTCTGCAGAACTTGGCACACATTAATTAGATCTCATTTCTTTTTTGGCAAATTAAGTCAACGATTGAACTCGGCTCCAATTTTTACATTTATGTTTTTGGTGGGATACAATATAACATCCAGCGTTAAAAATTACAATTACAATTCAATACAAAGCTCTTCTTACAATTTGTTAGTGGATTTGAAAAATTCGGCAATCAGAACAATATAACCTTATCGGACAATTCCTAAAATATGGCCGTTTTATCGTTGCAATAAAGGCCGCGATAGCACGAACGTTCGAGTTAAGAGAATTGCTCCTGACGTATGAACGGTAAGTGCAAAAGAGTTGTAGCTTTGTGAATGTATTGGCAATAGTTTAGATTGCTCCTATCTTTATGTTGTACTCTTTGCCTGCAGTTTTGATTGTAATTTTATCGCAAACAGCCGTATTTCAACCTATTTCACTCGTATTAAGTTTTATTAACGAAAAGCCTTTGTCCATTTCCGAGGCTTAGTCGATCGCTGTTCCAAATTTCATCAAATACAATTCAGTGGTTAAGGCGTGAAAGTGCGGTATAGACAGACAGAATTACTTTTGTTTATTTAATAGCAAAAGAGATTATAAAGGAAAGTGATGTTTGTCTGTCTGTTATAATAAGCCTGCATCACTGACTGGTATTCGGTGAATGATAAAGAGGCAGCTCAACTTTCATATTAAAATATTTTGCATGTAATTTTATATTTACTTACGTCTAAACCACTAAACGGATGTGGATGAATTTTGGTAGATAGGTAGAGCGGTAGAGAAGGAAATAAACTCGTGTGTTCCGGAAACAAACTACAGAGAGATGAAATGAGGTGATAGATGTTTATAATATGAGGACCGTATCGTTTCGATCGATTCAGTTATAATAATATTATTATAACTGAATCTATACTAATATTATAATGAAGAACATTTTGTTTATTTGTTTGTCTTTAAGGTACGATTTAAATTAAAAATATTCGATCAAATATATATTAAAATCAGTTCATATAAAACATAGCATAACATAATAAAAAAAAATATATTCAGGTGTAAAAACAGCTTGCAAATAATATCAGTTAAATGGACATGAATTTTTAAAGACCGATTCAACGAAACAGTATTTGACGTAAAATTTCATGATGTCCTTAATTGTTCAAAAACCCTCGAACCAAAAGCATCAAAAGTGTCCAAATTTCAATACCAAACAGAAATAACGATAAAAATAATTACAATTCGAACAAAATAACACGTATCAGAATACACCTGGATGGCCGTTCAAAAATTTAATTTCAATGCAATAAACGAACGTGTGTGAAATTTGAAAATAACCTTGTACAGTGGGTGGCAAATAATTGGGCAAAGTTTGCATATTTCTCTCTACCAATAATAAAATTAGAGTGTCTGATTGTAACATTAAAATAACCGCTTTTTAATAATTAAATGGATGTGCAACACTGCATATATCAAAGTAGTAACTTTACATTTTTTGTCTGTTTTGTTGTTCCTGCTTATCTCTGGAACAGCTGGACTTATTTTGACGGAACCTACAATGATAGATAGTGAATGTTTATCGTTGTAGGTAAGTAAGAGTAACTTAGGCTAATTTTTATTCTGATATTGTAAAAGGAAATACTCATCTACGCGGGTGAAACTACGGAACGCAGCTAGTGGTAAATATTTGTTTAGCAACAAAGTTGAATCAACACGTTGAAGAGTTGCTGTCAACATGTTGCTGGCAGCTTGTTGCAGTTGATAATGTATGTTGAAAAGTTCTCGGCCGAGGAGCGAGAACATTTAAACATAGTTTACAGGAAAATGTTGATCTAATGTTGCTCAAAAAGTTATTACCATGAACACAAAAGTTCACTTATCGTGATCTTAGTGAAAATAAAATTAGTTACCTACTTTTATTGCTAACAATAAATTATTATAATATGGTTATTATAATAATTATATGTTTGTTTAGAATAAAGTAAAAAATATTAGAATTCATGAAAAAGTACTGGTGCCAATTTATAAGCCCTGAAATGTACATATGTAATCCCCGTACATAGTAATAGTGTGTGGTTTTTGTCCACAAAATTAAGCGAATTGTGCTTTGTGCAAAATACTCCAATTTAGTGAAAGTTGCCTGATTCAAATTAACTCGATTGTTGATCGAGCTATAGTCGATTGTTCTGTGTTTCGGCGCTGAATTAAATATTTTGTGTGTTGCCCAAAAACATTATTATAGAACGTAGGTAGGTACTTACATCTAATATACAAATATTATAAAGCTGAAGAGTTTGTTTGGTTGAACGCGCTAATCTCAGGAACTACTGGTCCGATTTGAAAAATTATTTCGGTGTTAGCCGATTTATTGAAGAAGACTATTATCATCACGCTAAGACCAACAGGAGCGGAGCAAAGCGGGGCACAGCTCGTTATTGTATATAAAAACAAACATAATATATACATATAAAAATTAAATAAATAAATAGTATATTAATGTTATTATGAACGATTGTATTTAAATTATGTATAACTAATTGGCTAAGTAGCACTAGCTCATAAGCGACCACTTCTGTTAATTAAATAATCTTGCAGCACACAATATAGTTCAACCATGTTTTTTAAACGTTTTAACTAGACTATTCATACAAATTTTACGAACGAACATTCCCATGTTCTATCTATTCCAATTCCAGGATCTCAAAATTCAGGAAGCATACCAACCGTACTAGAGTTAATTGTCTAGGAGTAAACGTTGATTATTGAAGGATACTCAACCTAGTCGTAAAAATGTCTAGAATGTTATCAATTCTGCGTGAGCTGCGTGTGTTATGGGCCTTATTGCTGAATGAGATCATGCCCTAAATTTGTTGGAGATACCAATATCTGTCCCGAAGACTATGGGGAAGGATGTATAGTGTTTGATTAATGACTGGGCTGAATGTAAACTGAAACTCAAATGGAAATGTAAATGTGTTAATTTTTTTTCTAAAAATCGCTTTTCAATAGTGTCAATAATACCTACAGTAACAGGAATTACCTACCAACTGCTTCTAAGTTTCTATAGAGAAGTGCAGGTAGCGTGTAGAAATATACTTATTAAACCTTGGCATTTCACCATAATATTATGTAGTAGCTTCTTAGATCATTAAGTAAAGTAGCTTCGATACATAATGTGAAAAGTTATACTTGAATTACATTAAAAAAATGTGCGTGTACTAGTGTACACACGTAAGAAGTGAAACTTCTTTATGACCTTATTTTTCAAAAAATAATTTACTATATATGCAACTTTACAGAAATACGTCGAATCACGCGTGGTAGGGATAAGAAAAAGATGGTACGTAACGAAAAGATGTTACACTATTTTTTTTTCCAACCCCGATAAAGAATTTTCACTTCATAAATATTGTAATATTTATAAATATTCACAATAATAGCCATATCATATTAATGTATATTCTTTCGAGCCTAATTGACGCATCTTTCTTCTTTATCTACGAACTCTCTAAATATGTTCCATGCCTCAAGACGTACGTATTCTTTTCTCCCACTTAAGAACACAAACGTGACTCGCCCTTCCACATATCGATTATCGAATAGCCCGAACCCTATTTAGTCTTAGAAGTTTCTCTCCAAAAGAAATTAAAAGAATTTGACAATTTGATTAGTGTTCAGGGACTCCGGCTGTTACACCAGACGGCGCGAGTTTAATCTTAAGGCTGCAGTCTAGCAAAATTGCGTTTTCAACAAGTTATTTGACAATTTTTTCCCGGCTATTGAAATGATAAACTGAATTTTTTTTTCTTGTTTATCAATTAGTGTTATATACGCAATGCGCATGAATTTTTTCACATTTATAAAGTTACTTTATGTTACCTTAATCAGGCCTTCAAGATAAGTCTCTTTCCCCCAAAGACATTTCGAGCTAAGTTTGTGCACTCACTACGTTGCAACCGATTACAATTTATACAATTTGATCAGCGCATTATTATCCTTATATAGTCGTTATTAAAATCTGCTGAATACAATTGCCGAAAAACTTATGATTTTCCTAATTAGAACGTTATAAATTCATTAAATTTCCCATTTTTTGCCTTACAAAAACTATTGATAAATACTGCTAAAAGTTATTTTTTCCATTAATTTATTCGAGTTGAATGAGTATTAAACCTTTAAAAAAATTTTTTTTGAATTTTGATAATTCTTTAAATATTAAAAAAATATTTAAAATAAGTAGGAAAAATCCTAGCGAATTTCTTTAGTCGCGCTCCTTGGGCCGGAGCGTTCTGACGTGTGCTCTACGCTCGATTTTCCTTCATACCGAAGTGAAAGTTGCTCTACTTCATTAAATTTAATATTTTTGTTAATTGATTATTTTTATCTTAGTTTTGTGCAAATATTCGTATTTTTAAACATTTGATTTCGATATGGAAAATAAACGAAAAAAATATGCGTGTAACTACTAGAAAAAAAATTATCTTCGAACATAAAGTTAATGAAACCAAAGGTGATTGGCAAAAATTTCGTTATTTTACGGGGTGTCAGTAAAGGGATGTATATTTCTTTAAAACTAAAGTAAGCTCATAAATTTTCTTATAATATAATTTTTTTTTGAAGTTCCAAAAATGTTTATTTTTCGTTTGAGAAATACGAAACATAATATAAACTTGTATTGAGAACTTGAACTTGGGACATACGGGAAAAATGATTTGTTTACTCCAAAATTCCAAATATGTCGAGGTGTTTTAATTTTTTCTTCTAGTCATTTTGAACGTAGCGGCATGTTATTTGATTATTAATTTTGTAACTTAAATACAGGATGTTGGTTTTATATTCTGATCTTACAGACGCGCTGACAAATTTAGTCTACCATTTCTAGTTTAGACCTCTAAGTACCAATATTAAAACGAATGGATTATCATCACATCATCAAAACTCAGATGTAATGGAAGATCACAATAACATAGAAAATTCAATAGGTGTTGAGAACTAAACAAACACAAGTAACAGAGACGCGAAGAATAAAAAAAGAGGACGAAAACGATAATTCGTTGATGCTTTCCCTTTTCGACGTATTGTTAGGGTACATCACCAATCTGCAAAAAATAAAACTGATGATTCCCAATTGCTGATTAAAAATGAAAAACAAATAATCGACAACAGTGGTGAAAATTTGCTGATCACAATGAAACATCCTTCAGTGGTAGCAGATTTACTCATTTAAAATGTAAAGGAGAGGAGGACAGGAAAACATTATGAATGTGGATGGTGGATTGTATACAGGGTGTAATCGATAAGTATATGCAGGCGATTATGACGTTATTATTGCAGGTATCAAAAAACTTAAAACTGATATCGAAATTACTTTACCTAATGAGCAAAATGACAATTATAACTTTTTAAAAGTATAACGAGAAATATCTAAAAAAATTACTTTATACATTCCCATATCAAGAAGGGAAAATGGGACTAGTAAGTAGAAGTTAAATGTCTAATTCCGGCCAAATACATGAATGCGGAAGATGCGGTTAAAAATAAAAAATTTAATATTTGAAATACAATGCAAAAAAATAACACTTTTGTCATAGATAAGAAACATGACTATTTTTTCCAAATTCAGGGACAACTAAACGTTGCAGAAGCAGAAGCCTGCTTATTTGCTGTTTGGACTGGAGTGAATCATAATCGTCTAATATTAATTTAGTGAGAAACGTCTTCCCAGTTCAAAATGGAGAAATAAACCATCCACGCGAACACCGACATCCACGCGGACGGAGTCGCGGGCGGAAGCTAGTCAAAAATAAATATCTTTTGTTTTCATTTGCGCATTTTTCTATTTTATAATTTTTTACACAAACATTACATTTTTTTTTATGATATACAAAATTTGATAGAACGTATTCGCAAATTTTGTGTACTGATAAAAAGAATCACCCGGTGTAATTTTCACGAAAATTGTTTCAAATTGTCATTTTAGGTACTTATTACGAATATTAAATTATGCATACGAATGATTTAATTTTTAAAAATTAAGTGGAGCAACTTTCCCTTAGTACATTTGTATTATTTACATATAGGATGACAGGATGCATTTGTTTGCACTACTAGACCAAACCCTTAACTATAGAAAAATAATTTAACGATCATCGACGTTATGAAACCTCTTTTGGAATTATATTTTTAACAAAGTTACAATATTTCTTAACGAGAACTTAGATCAACTGTTGGAAATGTATACTCGCATTAATTTAAACTTAACAAATTATATACAAAACACATCCCCGAAAAATCACTCGTAAAAAACGCGTTTTTTAAATCTAAGCATACCTACATAGGGACGGACAGACAGCGACAGTGACTTGATTTTATACTTTGTAATAAAGTAAGAATATTAATAGATTGTGATCCACCCTATTCAATAGGGCCTACTGATGTCAATGTTCTAAATATGTGTTAGAATGGGTAATATTGGTGAAGAAATAAACTACTGAATTCAGTCATTCCCCACCTTTTATATTTATTTGAAAGTGTATGTTTGTACAGTGATTTATTAAACTTCATCATAAAAATGTAAGTTCAGAAGTATAAAATTCAGACGTGAGCGGCAAGTTTGAAAACCTTTGAAAAGTTAAAGGCGAAGATTCGTAATACGCTAGAGTGGGGTCGTATGAATTGAGCTGAATCTTATTTATTTATTTATTATTTATTTTAATTCTTTATTTAACACACACATAGGTACAGAAGATAAGAAGAAGAAAAGAGAAAAACATATAAGATAGGTACACATGTTAAATAGGCGGCCTTATCGTTTTCAAGCGATCTCTTCCAGGCAACCTTTGGATAGGATTAGGTTATCTTAAACAGATTTTGACGGTAATATTATAACTGTGTGATTTTATAGTAATTCAGCAATTAGATACCGATTTCGAACGCTTTAATTCATACTGCACTTACAGGATTAATCAAAGCGGGTCTTTGGGTTTTGTATATTATTATTTTTTTTCTCTTTATAAGTAAACAAATATCACATAACATCTTGATAAAAACAACGAGACAGGAGACAAGTATAAATCTGTAAAGTTTACAGCTAGAGCTGTCGCTAGAATAGTTTTAATAAAAAATATGGTTTAGTAAAATAAAAGTAATTTTCATGCAGTCATATCATTTAGCTAGACTCTGTACAAGTACCAATTAAGCTATTTCCTAATTACATCACCCAGATACTTTTATCCATTCTGTCGTAATTGAATAGCAGTCTAAAACATTTGTGTCCTTAGAATTTATTTATTAGAATTTTTTCAGGCAGAATGAATATTGAAAAGCTTTCACGGTTTGCGATGTATTTCATTAAAACGAGATTTGGAATTTCTAAGCGCCAAATGTAACAGCAAGATTGACTACGCGATAGGAATGCAAATTAAAAATATTTTTAATAAATGATATTTGTATTTGTGTTCAAAATTTTGTTATTTGAGAATCAGATTTTGATAAGTAGGTAGAAGTTTAATTGACCTATTGGTCTATTACAATTAAGTGTAGCTTACAATTAAGGTTATTAAATTATTATTTATATTACTATCTACTGCATTGTTTTACGAAACAACGGTATATTAATAATTGTCCCATACATTTCGGCAACACTACAACCCAAAGTAGAAAATACTCCAAATTAATAATTTAAATATTACCTACTTATTTTAATTTTCGTCTTCGTTATCATTTGCCAAAGCTAGTGATTAAAATTATGTACATTAAACATATCCATAAGACTTTAAAAATACATTTTTCATATAAATTTTAATATGAAAAATGTCACAAAGGATATCGTCAATGGTTTTCAACACGTTGCGTTCAACATGCGTTAAACAGCTTCACAATAATTATACCGTGAAATTAAAAGCCTCCTGCAGCGATTTTCAGTTAATATTCCCTGTTTATCGCGTATATGCTGGAACATTCTAGAACATTAAAGAATTCTAATCGAAATTTGTTGATTAGTTATTCAATTTAATGTTTTGTTTTATTGTTGAATGATTTTTAATGCTTGGTTGAAATTTTCGTCGAATATTGTTCTATACAACTATTAATTTTATTTAAATAAATTAAATAATTTAGTGTTACAAACTTTCGAAAAGTAACCCTAACTTTCGGACTCTTAATATTATTTTGGGCTAATAAGTTTTAACCAAGGATTTAAATCAAATCAAAATTTAAATCTGTCTTTATTATATAAGATTCACTTGCACTCTTGGTTCTTGTAAAACAGTACTATAAGGGCCGATTTTTCAATGCTTGGATAAAACTTATTCGTCGAATAATGTATAAAACTACCATTTTAAAAACGTATTCTAATTGCCCGTATTTGACAGTTTACGTGACATTTTAATATTATCGTGTAATACTTTATTGGACGAATAAGTTTTATTCAAGCATTGAAAAATCGGCCCTAAATTTTAATAAAAAACAATGACTTGAATCAACAATGAGCTACTCTACGCTGTTTATAATATAAAAAATATCAGATGATATGTTGTATGAGGGAATGACACTTAAATACAGTATACACTCACACATACACGCACAACCCCTTGCAGTTTAATATAATATTTATAAGATAAAATGCACATTAAAAATGACCCTGCTATCCAAATCTTCTCTATATTTTATCCTCAGTATTAAATCATTTTTGGGGCATACTAATATTGAATAAATACCGCTTATTACAATCAAACGAACCACCAAAATAACCTGAATATATCAAGTTTCTATAATTATTGTCTATCGTCGTTTTGAGAAAATCAATAGCAAGAGACAAACTATTAGTAAAATTATCTTTCACAAATAGAAATAACGTCGAGGCCATTACTAAAATTGAAATGTAAACATGAATAATAAAACGTTAATGACGAAGACATTCTGATGTATGAAATATGTCACTGATGTATGATGTTCAAATAATAACATCTTATAACTACTATATCGGGAACGGGAACTATGCGGGTTTTTCTTTGAAAACGCGGGCGAAGCCGTAGGTGGAAAGCTAGTAAAATATAAAGTAATCGCAAATAATAATATATTTTTTGGATCAAACCCACGATCTCGTTCAATATTCAGGGTCACTACCCATTTTCCTAATCAGTCCAGATTAGGGACAATACAAAAGACAGAACGTCGCAAATAAAAAGCTTAAAAATAGACTACATTTTCTTCTAACTTCAAGAAACAAGTTCAACGACCTCCTTGCTCATAAAAACCATTAAATTTTGATTAAATATTCAGATTGGAGTACGTTATTTTGGCCTTTTAAAGCGAAACAGTCTCAGTAGGCGAGAAAATTAAATAATTAATGTATCCACTTTGTCGAGTTTCAATTATTCTCTTTTATATAAGGCACTTATGATCGTAATGTACATTAAAATATGAAAGTAATTAATATAAATTTATAAATTTTTAGAGTAATTAAGTCATTAATCTAAATCACAATATAAATACATAAAATAAGAAAACCGTCTAAATATTTAACTAATGTATCAAAATTTAAATTTGTATTATCTACTTGATGAATTAGAGTGTACAATGTACATGAGTAACAACAAGAGATTTTTCAAGATTCGCATCTTAAGGAAGCTGAAGCAGACATTTGCATGAAACTTAGAAGCTAAATTAAAGAAAAGTTGGTGACTAACAATACCTACGTATTATCGCGGTTTAAGACTGCATACAAAAAGGAGTAATTTTTAATCAGTGTTAACGCCTTAACTGTATACAGATACCGACTTAGAAGACACCATGAATCCGAAAACATTATTAAAACATATTTGGAAATTCGTGTGAAAATGTATGTTATTAAATCAATTTACAAGTATTTTTAGAAGTAAAAGAATATGTCGGCAAAACTCCCACCCTCTCAATTAGCATATTTGATATCAATATATTATTATTAGAAATTTAAAAATAGATATTATGAAAAACATCAGTACTCTTATGATTACGAATATATTCATTGTATACGAATAGAATGGAAGTCTTTTATGAACTTTTGATATCAACATTAAAAGTTTTTGTTTTTATTGTGTGTTAACTTTATTTATAACTTGCTTTCCGCCCTCGACTTCGTTCGCCTGGCCTAAAACCTAATAAATTATATACTAAAACTTTCGTCGATAACCACGCTATCTTTTTAGCAAAGGGCATCAAAATCCGTTACGATTTTTAAGATTTAGGGCCGATTTTTCAATGCTTGGATAAAACTTATTCGTCGAATAATGCATAAAACTACTATTTTAAAAACGTATTCTAATTGCCCGTATTTGACAGTTTACATGACATTTGAATATTATCGTGTAATACTTTATTGGACGGATAAGTTTTATCCAAGCATTGAAAAATCGGCCCTTAATCATAGGTACATAGGGAACGACAGATAGCGACTGCGACTTTGTTTTATATTTATACTATGTAGTGATGATTTTCTTCTCAAAGTATACCTGTAAAAAGGACCATAATAAAGGAACACAGGATATATAAAGCTACTTAATTTATTAAAAAAGGAATTACGCTACTAAATGAAACGGAATAATACAAATTCTTGAAAATAGTGGTTCACTAAATCTGTATTGGGAAAATCGATTTGGAAGCTAATGGGTGAAATAATTAACATTCTGGTGACATAGAAGGGATTTTAAATTAAGGTTTATTTTAAGAAAAGCTATTATGTGCGTGTAATTAGAATTCGGTATGTATTATAGGTATTAAATATACACATCTATGTTTTATGCTTCGAGTAAGTATTTCAGATTTTCTACAATATTGCAAATATAAGAATTGATTTATCTCAGCAATCAATAAATACAGTTAAATTCTTATTTAATCATGAAATTAAGATTATATGAGGTGACACATAATGCGAACAATGATAATTATTGATATCCATACTTAATATTATAATTAATGCGAAAGTAACTTTGTCCGTCTGTCTGTTACTCAATCACGCCTTAACTACTGAACCAAAATATTACATAAAATTTGGTTTAGAGATATTTTGATACCCGAGAAAGGACATAGGCTACTTTTTACCCCGGGAAATAGGATAGGTTTTATCCCGGAATTCCCACGGGAACGGGAACTATGCAGGTTTTTCTTTGACTGCGCGGTCGAAGCTGCGGGTGGAAAGCTAATTATATATACAAACAAGACACGTCAAATCGTGAAGACAAACATAAGTAATTACTTAACTTAAAAAAAACAACTGTTGTTATCTCTCGTATACAATAACAACCTTACCGTTTATCCCGACCCTAGGACCCTTCTGCCATTCACAAATACCAAACGATACCCAAATCACTAATTCCATTAGAACTTCAAATTTTTCTTCCAAAAATCCCGCCCGACCGAAGTTCCTAGATAATTAGACATAATCCACGACACTTCTGAAGCCCTGGTACCTCAAAGGCTGGAACGCTAAAAATGTTGCCGAGTTAAAGTTAATTTGCATAAATACATACATAATTAATTTAGGTGCCGCATCAGCGGGGTTAATTCGTTTTTTATCACGGATTTAATGACCGTCACGATATTTTTTATGAGCGGTTAAATTAGCAGACGTTAATGTTAGGCATTGTTAAACGATTACAGGCTTGTATGGCTCACGGTGGATTACCAAACAGTTGGATATAAAGGAAAGAATGTGAATGTAATTTAATCGTCGTAACTATTGGACGTTGAACTATCCAATCCACTTTCGGGAATTGTATTATAGATAAAGTAGAGAAGATAATCTTAGATATAGATATTATGAATGTAAGAAAAAGTGTGGCTGATTAATGCCATTGAAAATAATCTAATGTGTGTTGTTTCAGATTATGAAGCCCCGAATGGGGCTGAGCCTCAACCAGGCGCTATGTGGGGTGTCGGCGTGTTCATATTATCGCAGATAGTTGTATGCCAGTTCACTACAGGTAATTAACATTTGTTTTATTTTTAAATAATCGTTTTAAATAAAAACAAATAAACAAACAGTGAGATTAACAGTAATATTGCATTTACAATGGCTCAAAATGGCTACAAATTTAACGAATGTATTGTGTTACTAGATTTGGGTAAAACTATATTTCGTAATACAATAAACATAGTTATAGGTACTTACATATAGGGTCGAGTGAATACCTACTTATATTTAAAATTAATGTACATTTACTACATATATTATAAACTACGCAATAACGTCGAACAGATAGACAAAAGTTTCATAAATAAGTAATATAAGTCATTATTAACTTAAGAAGAGAAGGTACAGAACACCCCATTTTGTTCTGAACACAAACTTCTATCCCTTTATTCAGTTACATAATTATGTCAAGATCGTTTTATAATGATGTTAATAATTCAAATTATAATAACTTTTAATTAGTACTTGACACTTTCACTAGTAAAACGAGGTAAGTTCGGTAATGTTAATTAATTGTGATTTAGGTGTAAAGTAATTATATTAAATTACTAGCTGTTGCCCGCAGCTTCGTCTGCGTGGAAAAGATAAATTTACATGATACAAATTTTCATCCCCTATTTTACCCCTTTAGGGAATGAATTTTCTAAAATCCTTTCTTAAGGGACGCCTACTTTATGACATCTACCTGCACGCCAAATGACATCTACCTACATGCCAAATTTCAGCCCGATACGTCTAGTGGTTTGGGCTGTGCGTTGATAGATCACTATATCAGTCACCTTTGAGTTTTATATATATAGATTATTTCAACAGTTATGTATTGCTGTAACTTTTGACATTGTTACAAATTTTGTATTGTGTTCGGGGTTATGGTTACTGGGACGAATTTAGAAATTTTTGATAAAGAAAATGTTGTATTAAACTCTTAATGAGGACATCCGCTATAATAAGAGTTATATACATAACAGTTTTATAAATTTATATTTATAAAGCATTTGAATGCCATAAAACTAAAAATATCAAATTCAGTTAGATACATTTTGTATACGGAGCTTTATGCTATTTTGATTTGTAAATTTCAACTGTTATACAAATTTTATGGATCTTGAAATAAATCTTTAGTACAACTAAAAGAAAGCTTTAAAATACCGAAATAACAATGTTATCAATTTTTCCTCCACATTCTGTGCAAACATAATATATAAAACACAGTAATATAAAAGCATAATAAAAATAATCAGAACCCTCCGCCTTATATGCTATTACAATGACATTATCTAAAACAATATTTTTTTAAATATACAAGAGTAAATAAATCAATGCTTTTAAATACTCAAATACTCTATCTAAATTTATTTTTCAAGTTTTCCTTTCTTTAAATGTTTAAAGTATCTATAAACATAATGTTTTGTTCTAGAAAACTCGACATCCGAAGACACAACTGTGACCCCATACTACGCGCTCAGCACTGGTATAGTCCCGGCACCAATAATGCTGCGACTGGGCAATTCCACGATAGACAGCACCAAATCCTTCAAAGTCCCGCAGCAAGAGGCACCAGTTGTGCCCCACGTGGTGTCCGTCAAGTCGTACTTCGATCACGGGAAGTATGGACCGACGTTTGAAGATGTACCTGATGGGAATATGTCGAAGATAACGGTTCAACTTGGAGAGGATGCGCATCTTAATTGCAGGATTAGTCTGCTTCAGGATAAGACTGTGAGTATTTGAAATGTCTTAGGCTGGTTACAGAGCTTGACCGACCATCAGTGCGTACCGTCGGTCCTGACGATACGCATCAACAATGTATGAATATGACACTAATATGCATGACAATACGCGTGCGTATGGTCGGTCTAGCTATTAACGGTTCTATGAATTTCCATACATATGACAAGCGCGACTGACGTACGCACTGATGGTCGGTCAAGCTCTGCAACCAGCCTTAGTGTTTTAAAGATGGATAGGATATATCATTGCTGAATCTAAAATAATTTTTTATATCTGACATGGGAGTGTATTCGTCCAATTTTAGTATTACACTAGCTGTGCTCCGCGGATTCACCCGCATTGCTCCGCTCCTGTTGGTCTTAGCGTGATGATATATATATAGTCTATAGCCATCCTCGATAAATGGCCTATCTAACACCGAGAGAATTTTTCAAAACGGACCAGTAGTTCCTGAGATTAGCGCGTTTAAACAAACAAACTCTTCAGCTTTATAATATTAGTATAGATTATTATATGTGTTATCAAATTAGGGATACATAAGTTGTTATGTACCTATCATTCAGTAGCATTATGGGTGAGATTTTTTACTTTCAGTAGTTACGCTAATTCTCTATGCGTTGTACAAAGGAGTTGGTTTAAAGGCCTAAAGCCTAATTTTAAATTAGTGAACACATAAAGTGTCTATTATGACATTTCATTGATAATCTTTTTTCCTTACCTGAAATAAATATTAAAATACTGATCATATAAATCAAATAAATTGCATCCATATAAATGAATACTGATAATAATTCATCTTTATTCATTCAAAATGAGATCTAATTATACTTTAATACCCGTCGCCTTTAAAACTGCAGGTGATTTATTTCATTAAGGAACGTTATTACGAGCTTGACCTATGAAATTATGACGTAGAGATAATAATTTTCAATTTTAGTACAATTAGCTATACCGCGGTTTCATTCACGTATTATATTATTCTTAGCCTTCTTTAATAAATCGATTGAAATAATTTTCAAATCAGACCAGCAGTTCCTGAGATAAGATCATTCAAACAATAAACACAGCTCTACATTATAAATTTTTCATAATTTGCATTCTTTTAAATTTTACATTCAATTTCAAGATATTTATTAATCTAATAATCGCGATTATATAGCGTCTATTGATTATCCCAAAGATAAATTATAGGGTTGTTTAATCAGAGTTTATAGCTAGAATTGCCATAATATGATAATAATATGTATTTTTTCCTGAAATAAGCAATAAAATAAGGATGACTTCGTGAGCTCCACCGACACAGGTGAACTTGTGAGAAATAAATAAATATAAAAACGACCTGTGGCACTCGGGGACTGCGGCGGTAAAGCTATTGCATGCTATGCCTTCAAACCACACCTCCGCCCGTCGGAGTGGGGAGCGTGAGGTTTTTTCGTTACGTCTCGATTCGGTCCCCGCGCTCAAGGCCCGCGATAGAAGCTATGCAATAGCTTAAAAATGTAGATAACTACGTGACCTCCTTCACCTGTGAGAAATAAAAAATCTAAAGAAATCATTACAAAGTAAACCTTCAAGAAATATAACTAAAAATAACTTTAACAACGCGCCATTATGTCATTAAGAAAAAGCGAAATAAAAAACAATATATTAGCCAAAAATAAAAACTAAAAACATTCCGCAGCCAACAATTTTTCATGAAATACGACATCCGTTTCGAACGCAAAACATTTTAAATAGATGTCACGAGATTAATTCATAATTTTCCAGAAATTTCTAGAACCTTCCAGAAATTTCTACGGATTATCTAAGAGATTTACGCGATGGCAGTATTTTGTGACGGGGGCTTTTTATTAATTTTTATCGCGCTCGAATTTAAGAGGCTTAACTGATATTAGTGTAGACGGATTTTCAGCAATATGCGTTAGAAAATTTAATATTTAAAATTGTGAATTTTTATATGAATACGATACTGGATGATCCGACTGAGATTTTAAAGGATTTTATCTTATGATATTGTTAGTAAAGATAATACTTATAATGTTTATTGTACTCGTATTGAGATAGAGTAGAATGATAAATAATAGAATTAAAAAAAATATTATTGCTGATAGTAATTGTTATTAGTATATTTGTTTAAGAAAGGTATTGTATGCGTTTTTATTTCATTTCATAGTTCTATATATCTTGTAAATTTTTCACTCCGTCGTTGACAAAAAGATAATGAAGGAATGAAATAAAATTAAAGGTGTGAAGTCTTTCATGTGTTTTAAAATAATTATGTGTAAAGTATATTATCAATTTAAATTTATAAAGAATAGAAAAAAAAATTCTATTCTTTATAAATTTATATTATAAAGCATTTGAATGCCATAAAACCAAAAATATCAATTTCAAGTATATTGTCTTTGATTGTCTTTTAAAAATTAGGCCTTTAAACAATAACTAATATTAATTTACACAATCTTAATAATTGCATTAAATAACTACACAAAACAAATTAGACACATAATTTCTAGCCTTAATAACTTAATATTTTTTTTTTTCATATAATGTTAAATATGTATTTTTTCACCTGACCTTAACCTATTTTCATCACACAAATTACAAATGTAATAGCTATTACAAATAATTATTTATTTAGCTTTATTCCAACATCACAATTCCACTAATAATACTTCGTTAAACCTCCCCTGAGGCAAGTATAAACATAAAAGAAAATATGAGATTACCCTTAATATAGATAACAGTATTGTTCTTTATCTGGATTTTATTTCCGCACGATTTACTTTTGTAATCTTTATGAATTATTTTAATTTACGTGTGTATTTAATTAAAACAACGGGTCACATAATTAACTCTCAACTCAACAAATAACAAAATAACTAATGACAAAATGAATACAATTTCGAATAACACAAAATATAAATTACCAACAAAATAGCAGAAGTTAATCAAAATTAAAATCTTAAAAACGCTCTCGAAAGTTCCCTCAGTAATTTTACTGTTTGTTACCTGCATAATAAATTGTCAACAATAAAATGCATGTTTCATCGCTCACTTACGTAGTGGACCACAGACGTGAGTGATGTTATGAATGTAATCCTAGCTACAAAGAGTACTACTTTATTCCCAAATAGTTATTACAAATTTTAAGAAAATCACGTGACCTCGCTCACCGTAGTTAAAGCGGTCATTGTTAAAACTCTACATGAATCCCATAAGGCCAATTACAAAGATTTCGTGAAATATTCTCTGATAAGACGTTATTTAAGACAATACGGTTCAGAAACTAACTTCCCCTGCACAATGCTGTCTTAAAGCAGTATACTTCTGTGGAAAAATGACAGCGCTATATAGATCGTCTAGCGCTATCACTGCTTCACACTGGAAACAAGACTGCTTTAAGACGGTATGGTAACCTCTGAATTATTTCGTGTAATTATTATGGAACAAGAGAAAATGGCTCGCTACATTTTATGGAGCAGTGTGCATTTTTTATAGCTGAAATTACTTGTGCAAGTTTTTATGGTGAGTCACGGTATGTAATACGGAAGTGTGAAGTTTTGTGTTCCTTGCACATGGGTTTGCTAATATGTTTATAGTTTTATACAGGGTTATAGGTTATGTATATTGGTCCTTTGTATGTTAAAGCTTATATAGGGACATGGTGTAGACAGCATATTTTGCAAAATTTATGATGATACTAACTAGCTGGTCCAGAAACTGTTGTTTGCCAGTACATGAATAAATAATAAAAAATAGTTAACAACTGAATATACAAAATAGTCAGTACCTAAATCGTTCAAGCCTTTTGGGAAGACCCGGATGTTGTATCTGGTAAGGGTAAGTGATTATGGGGCTATATCTCTATATTTTTATGAATTTTAACTATCCATAGCAAATTTCAAAGTCTACTCAACAGTTTAAACTTTACAATCTATACTAATAAAGCTGAAGAGTTTGTTTGTTTGTTTGAATGAGCTTAAATCTCAGGAACTATACTGGTCCGATTTGAAAAATTATTTCGGTGTTAGATAGCCCTTCACCCGCATTGCCCCGCTCCTGTTGGTCTTAGCATGATGATATATCGAGAACGGCATATCATCATGCTATGACCAACAGGAGCGGAGCAATGCGGGTGAAACTGCGGATTAATAGATACAGATGTGAACATAAATTTAATAACAATTATAATAATTCAAAGAAACAGGAAAATCTCTCACCTCTCATTAAGAGCAACAAAACATTTCAAAACCACACTTAACTAGAACACTTCCGTATTTCGTAATACACAGTAATAATAACATTTAATACAGAAAACAAACTAAAAACACGACAAAGCAAAAACTTGGTATTATTATGAATCTCATTTGCTCTCGCTCTTTAGAGAAACTTTCATGAATTCGCAACTGAAATGATACTTCAATTTGTTGAGACTGTCTTTCTTGGTTTTAAATTTATGTAATTTACAATGCACATAATTGTCACGAGCTATTTTAAAATCTTTGAGATACTTTTATATTTATTGAATGTGGGAAATTGTGAGCATTTCGGTTATGAAAATATTAGGGTGTTTTAACACCAATAATGTACGAGAATGTGTAGCGAGGAATGTGTAAATAACCAATCACATCGCTTCATTTAGTTTGAAGTATGAAACGTTTAGCGTTTGAAGCGATACTATTGGTTATTTACAATTACATTCCTCGCTTCACATCCTCGCACATTATTTGTGGAAAAGCACGCTCATTATGCTTATACTTCTCCTAGGTACAGTGGTTAAGAGCAAGGAACAGAAAGGTACTGGGTTTAATCAGACGATGACTCATATTATAAAAGTCAATATTGGAACAGAATCATAACCACGTACAATGACCTATTATACTAGTAGACGCGGCATACGCCAACATCATTGCACTAAAAAACAGCGTAATTAATACATACCTACTTACTAACGCATTACAGTTACAGTAACCAATACAGTTGTTCTCTCTTTCACTCTCACGCACGAGACATAATAAATGTCTCACTCATGTACTTCGTAATAACAACAGCTGCCGATTAAAATATAAAAAGAACGTCCAGCCACGACGCTGAATGGTGCGTGACTAAGTGAAACTCGGGCACTTAGCTGAGTTTTTTCTTGCCAAAATAGAGAGCGGGTAACGTATTTAGCTTTTTTATATATCATAGACCACGTACTAATAAATTTAAATAAATTTTGCCTACTGATATTCTTTGTAATACAATAAGGATGTAAGAAAGTCGTTTCCGTACAACATTACGATGTTATTATAAAAACTTCGGTTGCAACGATACGTTTCCTTTATAAAATATCGTGTTCATTTCATGCCCCAAAGTAGCAACTAAAGTAATTTAACACATGAATCAGTTTTATATTGTACTAGCTTTCCGCCCGCGGCTTCGCCCGCGTTTTGTAAGGAAAACCCGTTCCCGTAGGATTTCCGCGATAAAACCTATCCTATGTCCTTTCTCGGGTATCAAAATATCTCTATACCAAATTTCATGCAAATTGGTTTAGTAGTTAAGGCGTGATTGAGTAACAGACAGACAGACAGACAGAGTTACTTTCGCATTCATAATATTAGTATGGATTTTTTTAACAAGTTCGAATCTTACAAATTATAAAATCGAAAGTTTGTTAGGATGTATGGATGTACGTTTGCTACTCTTGCACGAAAGAACTACTGGGCGGATTTAGATGAAACTTTTCAGTAATATAGTTATAACCTATATCTACCATATCAGAATAAATACTTACGTAATTACTTGATTTCCTGGATTAATTACGCGAAATACTTGACTTCCTTGGTGAAACCGTGAGGCACAGGAACTATTTCATAGTCTCAAAATTACCGGCTCATGAAGCAAGACATAAAACATTATGTAGCTTACAAAACTCAACATTTCTAGTGGCTGGAGAGGTTTTTAACTAGCGAAGTTAAATTGTAACGGCTCCCGTGTAAGTACTCTGTAACTGTTGTAGTAAAAACAACTTTACGCTTTATTTTAATTAAAGTGCATATTGTTTCTTGTTCGGTTGAAGCGTTTTCAGAAAGCTCTTTAAAACATGGATGATTTTTACTAGTTGAGTTCTAAATTGAGGAAGGTGGGCTTTGTTTTTGAGAGCTAAAAAAGTAATCATAAAACAAGAAAATTTAAACCTTTCAAAACTCAAAGCGTATGTCTATCAATTAATTGTTGAAATAAACTTAAATAGACACACAAACTCTAGCTAAACTTTAATGGATACTACGATATTTATTGATTTTTTTTAGAAAGTTCCATAGTTTCTTATGGGGAATGGATGCATATCACATCGGTTCCACAATTCACTATGGAATATAATAGACAATTTACTTATCTACTTTTAGAGAGATAACTATCAACTTTCTGTGCCTTGCCATATTGAGCCTTTTTCTTGTACAAATAGGTACGTCTCTCAACATGAATTTTATCAATAGATAGAATTCGTTATTATCATTAGATAATAATAATTAAGAAAAACATGGTTTTCATTTAACTTTCCAATAATTGACTCTTTAGCATGAGGTATATTCTGGTATATTCAAACGATTATGCTTCGGCACGAAGTGGCCCTGTTTGCGAGAGGAATATAATAGTAGGAGCTAATTTTCTTGTTCTAAATACGTTTATCAATATAAACGAAATATGCACATAAAAATATATTCCAAGTTGATTGAAATATACGTCCTAAAAATAAAATACAAATTAAATAACTTCTTCCAATACTATAATTGCAAACATGTTTAAAAATTTCTCACAATCATATTATTGTAAATTTTACAAGGTATTATGTCATGTTAACATTCATATTAATGTTTGAACAGTAAAATAAAACAACATATAATATCATTCAATAAAATATGAGATTATTACTTGTAGATTATTACACACTAAACTATACAGTATAAATATAAATAAAAGTTATTTTATTACAGGTATCCTGGGTAAGACGTCGAGGTAGAGATGAAATTCCCGAACTGCTGACAGTCGGCGCGGTAACTTACGCCGCTGACGACCGCGTGACGGTCGCCAAGCGTTACCCCGGCAACTGGAAGCTTCTCGTAAGGGAGGTGAAGCCGGAAGACGAAGGAGTTTATGAGTGCCAGATATCAACGCATCCGCCTAGAGTTAGCAGGATATATCTGCATGTAAATAGTAAGTGTTATTATCCATATTCTTTATTTGAGACGAAATTCCCGGACTGATGACGGTCAGCACGATCACTTACTCCACTGACAACCGTAAGACGGTCGCCAAGCGTTACCCCGCCAATCATCAATTGCAAAATATTGATATAATATTTTTGAATATAATGTTTTTGCATTGTGTACAGCTGTTTGTTTAAAGTTATTGTTTCTGTTTGTTGCTGAAAATGTAAATAGCACATACACCTTAAAACATTTTAGCCGTGTCTAATACTTTATCTAAATAAATTTTCCTATATGGCCTAATAGATACCCTGTTAATTAAGCCATAATACAAACTGTCCTCTACAATTCCTTCTATAATCCAACAGCACCACAAGTCTGGGTGGTAGACGAAGCTGGTGCTCCTCTCCTAGAGAAGTTCTATGAAGCGGAGTCGACCCTCGCGCTGGTCTGCAGAGCGCGGTACGTGGACACACCGGCGGTGCTTACGTGGCTACATGAGGGAAAGGCGCTAAATTCTGACACGTCGAGAGGGGGTATCAGGTATGTGTGTATTTATTTATTACTAGCTTCCGCCCACGACTTTGTACGTGCATCCCCGTTTTTCCCCGTTCCCGCAAGAATTTCGAGAAATCCTTTCTTAGCGGATGCCTACGTCCTAACATCTACCTGCATGCCAAATTTCAGCCCGATACGTCCAGTGGTTAGGGCTGTGCGTTGATAGATCACTATATCAGTCACCTTTGAGTTTTATATATATAGATAAGGTAAGGGTAAGCTAGTGATGCAATCTTGAAATTAATTGATAATAAGCACGCTAAAAACGCCATTAGTAGAATGATTATAGAACAAAGGTGCTAGTAAATTCCTGTATTTGATAGTGGTACATGTCACTTTTTCTAAGAAACAATTTTTATTTTATTTTTTTGTTTGAAAAGCAGACATTTTTCATAAAAATAGATTTCGGTAATCAATCAAAGCTGTCTTATTTGTGATAATTTAGTTGTTCATAATTTGTTTGTTAATTTAAATAACAACTGATTCAAGTAATTTTAAAAAGGATTTTAAAAGCAATTTTGTTATCTTCATAGGCCATGTTATCAAATATTGTAATAAACATTTTCTTGTTCTCAATACGTATATCAATATATTGATATAAACCGTTTAAACATGCCTTCTACATAGAAGGCATGTTTAAACGTACTTCAGATAAAATTGTACAATATAAAGACCAACAAGAATATGACTCGCTCGTGAACTGTAACTAATTTAGCTTTAATAAACACTGATCGTAGCAGGAGTTTGCTGAACTATACGGAACAATTACCAACGTGTCCAGAAGCCAAGTATTAATTTACTTATAAGTTAGTTTCCTGCTTTATAATAGGTCCTTTCTCTTGGAACAAACACTCGAAACATTTGTCGAACATTTTCGCAACGTTTAATAAAGAGTTATATTTAGTCGTAATAGAAAATTTAAGCAGTAATACGTCTTTTATGTCGGAATTAAACTTTAAGAAAGTTATTAAGGCAAAACGAAACAGGCTTATAATAACGTCCCTTGAGAAATCAAGCGTTAATGCTCTCTCAAAATAAATTGTTAATATTTTCAGTCAATTCGCGAATTCATTTACAAATGATTTTGTGTAATGATTTCGAAGTATATCTTTATAGCTCTGGGGATCGTGATTACCGTAATCCGCTATTTAAATAAGAATAATTAGGGCTATAAGCGTAGGTATTTAATTACAGGTGATATTTGATTAAATACTCACGATTCAATTGAAATTAATACGTATTGCTTGAATATATTTTAACGGTCGCTGTTTTTGCTCCACCTGAATATTCTATTATACATGATTCTAGACAAATTGTATGCGACACATCCCCTAAAAAATTCCACACTGATGTTGCCTAATCTTAATAATATATTGCTATGCAATTTTATTATTTCTAGCATATTAATACACAGCTAGCCCTATTTTTTCGAATATATTTACTTCCCATAATTATAAAAATATATTTTAGTTTATCCAACAATAATAATAATCTATTTCACAGTGTAAAAACAGAACAAGTGCCAGGCGGCGCGGACAGCGTGCTTCGCCTAGCGCGTGTGAACAGCAGCGACGCGGGGAACTACACGTGCGCCGTGCGCGGCGCCAAGCCGCATACTGTCGCAGTTCACGTGCTGAACGGTAATAATGCGTGACTACCCGCATTTTTGACGTAAAAATTTTTTGTATGAAAATGATTTTTGCTATTAAATTTGATTTCTATAACATTAATTTGCTGATTTGAGATGTGACAGGATATTTTATCATAAAAATTATTAAATATATTTGTCTCTGTCAAGCTTTTACGAAAACATCTGTTACATAATCCGAAAGATAATCTAAAAAAAATCTGTAATTGGAAATGTCCTGTTGATATTTTATAAGAAAAATAAATATTACATTCCAAGAAAAGCTTCATACGAGTATACATTAATGTTACTTTATCTCAAAATTATGTGAACGTAAATAAGCTTTCATCTTTTTATATTAAAAAGCCTCAACGAGTATATTACAAAAAATCAATTTACAAAAACACGGAATAAAGAGAATGAACACGGGATTGTTTGAATGGAGGGTAGTTTAAGCTAAAAGGTTCCGCTTTGCTATAATAATGCCATTTGCTGAGGCAATTGCTAACTTCTTGTCGGAAATGTACTGGCCTGTCTTTTATATAGCTATTTTTATGGGGACTGGATTTTACAAGAAAATTCAGTATTTTGTAGTATTATTTTTTATTTTTTGTGTTACGTAGGCCTTTTTATGTTTTCATCTAAAACAAGACTAGTAGAAATTCTAAAAGTGTATTGCTGACTTAAATTGTCTGAATGAAATAGGTTATTGGTTCTAAGAGAAAATGAAAGATGGGCAATTTTTATCTTTTATGATCTATCTTCATAGAAAATACTTAGAATTATAATGGTATCGTTGTAACAAGATTATTTATAAATCAAAAGAAATTTCGTCATGACCAATACTTTGATTATATAACAAGCTCTCATTAAATTTATTTAATAAGAAAATCAAAAACTATATATAATTTATAACGTATAATTTTGTTACAGAAAGCCTAGCGGAGCTGCACGCCAACGCCGGAATTCACACACCACAAAAAATCACTGTTATAACGTTATTTATTATAACAGTGATATTATCACAGTCGACGTTATTCACAGTGGTTGTTATTTTAGCAACTCTAGTACATAATATTAGGGTCCAAGGCCTTTTAAAAGAACGATTTACGGGGCTCATGTTTCCCACGTGATAGTTATATTGTAAATAGTTTGATTTTAAATATTATACATAGTTACTTGGAAATAAAATTTCATTATATAGTCGTGGTGTTTTATTTTTACCTTGTGTTGTTTAATTGTTTATGTGAGAGTCTAATGGTATTAGTAACTATTCATCATCATCATCATCCACCCATATAGGTACATTCCCACTGCTGGGACAGTAGCCTATGAGGGCCACAACAGGGCTTTATAATATTAATAAGGTAAGTTTTATGGAGGCATATAACAGTATAAAAGATATATTATTAAGACATCAAACACAACATTTGTTGTACATTTATTTATTTATTCTTTATTGCTCTTAAAAATTACAAATTGAGACTTAATCTAGGATACATTGTAACAAACGGCGGCCTTATCGCTAAATAGCGACATAATAGTAGTACATATTATTAAATAGAGATCTAACCCGCATACCACTAGTTTAACATTCAAAGTAACTAAAATTCCGAACCAAATAAGGAAAATACTTTCCAAAACAAGCTACTTACAGGTAAGAATTTGTCAAAAGGAATAGGAGTACTCTTATATTATGTCAATCATAATTATTTGACCTTTGGAACTAAAAGAAAACTACAGATTAAATAAAAGTATAATAAATATTCTATGTGGTAAAAAGTTATACCGTATTCCAAATAATACTTCTAAAATAGCAATATTAAAAAAATCATATTTTACATGTAGGTAAGGCAAATTTATTTCTGCTACTCCATACTCTATATTATATACTCAATACCTGCATAAGGTTTCTCATATGTACAATGTATTAGTATGCAATAAATTATTTGATTTGATTTGATTTTATTGACTGTATTGGTTATTGACTGGATCATATTCTACAGGGTGTCCCACTGTTGGTTTGCTAAGCTCAAAGGAAGTTATAATTTTGCATACGTAAAAAATACTTATAAAATTCCAGACGCAGTTTTTTCAAATAGATGAATTCTTTAAACTCTATGTGTACACCCATAACAAGCAACCCGCCCAGCTTTGCTACCAGCACGTGACCTATCGTTTAAGATTATGTTTTCATAGACAAATTGCTCACATTAGCGAAGCGGTGCCGGCTGCGCGAAGCTAGAGAAGAAAACATGGATTTTCAGGAAAAACTTAGCAAAAATTTTTTGGTGTAATTTTGTTGTTTAAGTAGATATTTTTTACGTGACCAGTATATGCAAAACTACAAGTCCCTTCGCGCTCAGTATACCAATAGTGGGACACCCTGTATAGGACAAGGTAATTTAACTTTAATAGTAAATAATTATTGGTAAAGTTCAATTACCTATTAATAGCTAGTTGTATAAAGTTATTTGGCGGGCCTACAAGGTCGTAGTAGGGTCCACAAACGCCATTTCCATCGGAAAGGTAATTTCGGTATTAAATTTCTAGTAAGCAGCAAATTAATATGAAAAAAATAATGTCATGAATTTAAAAACGGCAATAGTGTGTCACATGTGAACCTATTTACCTCTCTAATGAGGAAAGTGATTTAAGTGTACAGTGTACCTACACTTATGAATGTGTTCTTATTCAAATGTTTAGAATCTTAATCAATATTGTCAATAGCAATAATTTGATGTTTTTTTACTACTTACTACGTCCTATATAAAACATCATACATCATACATCATCATGCAACTCATGCCAACTTTACCAAGTATTTTAGTATCATAAATTATATTATTCTATTGTTAGATATTATATATAAATATCATTTTGGGTAAGCCCTGGTAGGCCGAAAATAGTGGCTTTATTATGGATACCTATTATTAAAAATTATATATACCACAATACATTTTCTGTATAAAATGTCCACTGCGAGGCCTTGCAGAAATTCGGTCAGGAGGTATACATGTTCTTTATTCTGTTCCACGTGTAAGGAAAAATAAATAAAACCAAGCGTGTTTATTTCCATTTTATTAACATAGCCTGCATTATGCATTCGTTAGGCGATTATAGGCATTTTATTGTCCCAGTTTCAGACCTCTTGCAGAAAATTATTCTTATATGAAAACAATGAAGCTTTATTTATTACGTGTTTATTTTCACTGAAGACTTAAGGTTAGTTTCTAGTTTATTATAGAGTTCTTGATATTATATGTTAAACTAGATTTCCGCCCGCGGCTTCGCCCGCGTTGTCAAAGGAAAACCCGCATGCTTCCCGTTCCCGTGCGATTTCCGGGATCCTATGGGTTAATCCAAGTTACCCTCTATATGTGTGCTAAATTTCATTGTAATCGGTTCAGTAGTATTTGCGTGAAAGAGTATCAAACACACACACACACACATCCTCACAAACTTTCGCATTTATAATATTAGTAGGATGAATGTGTCTGCTATGTTAAAAATTAGTTATAATTAAAAAATTATCTAGGTATAATCCGATAAAAAATATAAAATCAAATCACACTACTTATAACCATCTTTATAAGTGGTTTAGCCGTATCAATGTATTATATAGGTACCGTATTAAATTAAAACTAATAATTATTTAATCACATTTTTTAATTTCACTATCAGAGCCACCTTCACTTATATGAAGATAAATTTGACGGTCTCAGCTTCACACTAAATCCAAGCCTGGACATATTTCTTACTGCATAAACTGCATATTTCTTAATTTTTACGGATACACCACCTTCTTTAATTATATAGAAAAAGCTTATAGTTTATAAAATTACTACAAAGATTATTATACAAGGTACTTCCAAGGTTAATTTAGTT